>NC_069500.1:306528511-306791011 GCF_027579735.1 Bombina bombina | reverse complement strand
AATGTTTTATATACAGCCCACGGATAAGCATTATTTTTACTTCAGTAATTACTGTTAATGGGCTTGGAAATGTTTTTAAAGGTTCCTCTAAAAATCTATTTTATGAATCTTGATGGCATACCTTACATACTCTTGGGACTGTTTTTTTTTCTCACAAGCGCGGCCATCGCCTCACCTGTTTTTAACGGTCCCACAATGACGTAGGTCATTGATGCACCATTTTTTACTGTGATTTAAAATTTGAGCCTTTTTTATTTTTTTATTTATTTATTTATAAGTCCCTCCCTCTTTGTTTTTCACCCTCTTTTTTTATATCTAGGGCTTTATGCATGTTTTAGCTTTTAGCCTAAAACGTTTTTTAACCTTGCAAAGCTTTTCCATGCCTCAAAGTTTATAAGGGTAATATATTGTTATTATTGCAATATTTACATTTTCTAAATTTCTTGCCATGATAGAACAGTCTGCCCCTGTCCCTGAAGTAACCATAGGACTTGAGTCTGTTGAACAACTTTCTACAAAAGCTAAGTGTGTTTTTTATAAAACATCTGAAGTAGCTTTTTCAGCAAATGTATATGACTCATGTATAGATTTTTTTTTTTATCACATACTAATAATGTTTATATGGTTTCAAATGCACCTACTGTTTCAATTTCACAGATGGATGCAGATGGTGTACCCCCAGCAATGAAGACATTGTATTGCTGCTGCCATTGAGAAGGCCCTGACTGTGCTACCGCTTTCAAATAAACTAAAAAGGTCAGACCATGTTTACCTTCAACTAGTATTGTATGTACTGACCAGATAGATACTGATGTATGTTCTAATGATGAGGATTCATCTGATCCTGAGGCTCCCTTTTCTGATACAGAACCTGATAATTCTTTTTTATTTAGAATTGATCATATTCGTTATCTTTTAAAAGAAGTTTTAGTCACTTTGGGGATTGAAGAAGCTAAACTTTTTGAGGAATTCAGTATTTAAGACTATGGTTAATCTCCCTGAGATTTTTCCTGATGCTGTGTCTGGTATGATTGCTAAGCAATGGTCTAGACCAGGTATCTATTTTAACCCTTCTTCAAGGTTTAAAAAATTGTTTCCTCTACCTACTACTAGTCTAAAGCTTTGAGAAACTATCCCCAAGGTTGATGGGCCATTTCTTTTCTAACTAAACATACTACAATTCCTTTGGAAGATAGTAGTACTTTTTTCAAAGACCCTTTAGATAGGAAACTTGAATCTTATCTTAGGAGGGCATATTTACATACTGGTAATGTCCTTAGACCAGCTATATCTATTGCTGATGTACCTGCTGCCTCTACTTTTTGGCTATCTAATCTTGCTTAGCAGTTTTCTTCAGATCCTGAATGTTGTAACATTCTTCATTTACTTAAACAGGCAAATTAATTTGTTTTTCGCGATGCAGTACTTGATGTTTTACAATTCAATATTAAGACTATGTCCTTGGCTACTCTTTCTAGAAGAACCTTATGGCTTAAATCATGGAATGCTTATATGGTATCTATAAAGAGATTGCTATCTCTTTTTTTTCAAGGTAAGAATCTATTTGGTTTGGTCAATTAGATTCTTTTATTTCCTCTATTACTGGAGGTAAGTCTGTTGTTTTTGCCTCAAGACTATAAATCTAAAGGTAAATGTAAGGCTACTAATCGTTTTAGTTCCTTTCGGAGTAAAGAACAGAACATTTCCCTCTCTCCTAAAGCCCACTGGCTCTAACTGGAGACTGACTTCAATTTGGAATAAATCCAAGCAATTCAAGAAACCAAATCCTGTCCAAAAGACAGCATGAAGGTGCGGCCCCCTTCTTCTGGAAGGGTGCAGATAAAAACGTTTTCAGGAAATTTGGTCAAAATCTGTCCAAAATCCCTAGATCCAGAATATAATATCGAATTGGATTCAAAATAAAACCTCCTATGGGATGTGTTTTTCTAACTTGTGTTCCAAAATATCCTATAAAAGCGTGTCTCACATATAGAACTCATGGGGGTGATTGTCCCAGTTCTTTTACTAGAACAAGGAAATGGTTTTTACTCCAATCTCTTCATTTTACCAAACAAAGAGAGTTTGTGCAGACCAATTTTGGATCTAAAAACTCTTAACAGATTTGTTAGAATAACAACTTTCTTTTGTTAATCAAAATCATTTTATGTCCACAATATACTTACAGTATGCTTATCTTCACATCCCTATTCATCCAGAACATTATCAATTTCTGAGATTCTCAGAAACATTACCAGTTTGTTGCTCTTCCTTTTGGCCTAGCAACAGTTTAAAGGGATATTTTCAAAGGTTCTCAAGATAGTTTAGATAAAGGTTTATCTGCCAGCACTTTGAAAGGTCAATATCTGCTCTTTCTGTGATGTTTCACAGAAAAATTGCTCATCTTCCAGACATTCATTGTTTTGTTCAAGCTTTAACTCGTATTAAATCTGTTGTTAAATCTATTTCTTCTCCATCTATCTAGTGTTAAAGATCTTACAGGCTCCTCCTTTTGAGCCTATACATTATTTGGACACTAAATTTCTTTCTTGGAAAGTTTTTTGTTTCTTTTTGGTTCTAGGTGCCCTATTTGTAAAAAGAACGCAGGGTATTCATGTTTCCATATTTGGATGATATCTTGGTACTAGCTCAATCTTTTCATTTAGCAGAATCTCACACAAAACTACTGTTGTTGTTTCTTCGAAATCATGGTTGGAGGATCAATTTACCAAAAAGTTTCTTGATTCCTCAGACAAGTCATCTATTTGGGTTTCCAAATAGACTCAGTGTCTATGATTCTTTCCCTGACAGAAAAGAGACAAATGAAATTAGTTTCAGCTTATCTAAACCTTCAGTCTCTATCATTTCCTTCATTGACTATGTGCATGGAGGTTTAATGATTACAGCATCGGACGCAATCTCTTTTGCTCATTTTCATATGAGGCCTCTTCAACTTTGCATGCTGCGCCAAAGGTGCAAGGACAATACTCACATATCATAACTGATATTCTTAGATTCCAACACATGACTTTCTCTGACTTGGTGGTTAAACCACCACTGTATTATTCAAGGGGCTTCCTTTGCTCGTCCTACCTGATCTGTAATCACCACAGATGCAAGTCTTACATGTTAAGCAGCACTCTGGGGCTCTCTGACTGCACAAGGAGTCTGAAATGTTTGGGAAACAAGGCTCCCGATTAATATCTTGGAACTCCGTGCTCTTTTCAGGGCTCTTCAAGCTTGGCCTCTATTGAAGAATGAACCTTATCTTCGTTTTCAGACAGACAATATCACAACATTAGCCATGACAGAAGCATCTTGGAAACTTTTCTTGGGCTGAATCAAATTCCTGCCTCATCACTGCGATTCACATCCCAGGTGTGGACAACCGGGAGGCAGATTATCTCAGTCGCCAGTCTCTACATTTGGGGGAAGTGGTCTCTTCACCAGGATGTAATCTTTCGAATTGTTTAATTATGGGGTCTTCCAGAAATATATCTGATCGCCTGTCATTTGAACAAGAAACTTCCCAGGTATCTGGCAAGGTCCAGGGATCATCAGGCAGAGATGATGGATGCTCTAGTAGTCCCTTGGTCATTCCAGTATGCTTACATATTTCCTCCTCTAGTTCTGCTGCCCAGAGTGATTTCCAAAATTAAAATGTAATAATCATCCTCTCAGGATTTGGTATGCAGATTTAGTTTGGATGTCCATTTGCCCACCACGGCCTCTTCCTCTAAGACAAGACCTTCTTCCATCCAGATCTAAATTCTCTGAACTTAAAGGGACACTGAACCCAAATTTTTTCTTTCGTGATTCAGATAAAGCATGCAATTTTAAGCAAATTTCTAATTAAAGGGACAGTATACTGTAAAATAGTTTTTCTCTTAATGTGTTTGCAGTTGGTAAAAAAAGCAATTGTAGAGTAAAAATGTATGAAAATTAGCTTTTTAAGGTTTATTTGTGAATATTAAAGCTCTGATTTTGTGTTTTGAAGCCACAACCTAATAAAATGGGTTGAGCTTGTAGGTATAATCAGATCTCATTACTGTATCACATTGTGCCCATATACCTGCTTCTTTATCTTATATCTGTCCTTAAAACAATCACCAGTACTTTGAGAGAACAATGGAAAATCAACATTGTATTACCTTATCTCTGCTATATCCGACTGGGAGTGTAATTTCTTCTGCTGGCTGTGTTTACAAAGCTTATCTATAGCTGGTACGCGCGGCCACAAACTTTCTGAATAGGTGGGGATACCACATGCTAAATCAACAATTTCAAATGCCAATATAAGGGTAAAGGAGCTACTTGTAAACAATTTAATACACTCCAGCAGGTAAAGTGGATCATTGGGAACAAATTAAAGGGGAGAATTTTTTTGAGTAAACTGTCCCTTTAACTCCTATTATCAAATTTTCTTCATTCTCTTGGTATATTTATTTGAAAAGCAAGAATGTAAGTTTAGATGCCGGCCTATTTTTTGTGTCCAACCTGGGTTGTCCTTGCTGATTGGACAGCACCAATCAACAAGTGCTGTCCAAGTTCTGAACCAAAAATTGGCTGGTTCCTTTGCATAGATGCTTTCTTTTTCAAATAAAGAAAGCAAGAGAACAATGAAAAATTGATAATAGGAGTAAATTAGAAAGTTGCTTAAAATGGCATGCTCTATCTGAATCACAAAAGAAAAAAAAATGGGTTCAGTGTTCCTTTAATGACATGGAGATTGAACACCTAGTTCTCAGTCAGAGGTTTCTCTGACTCCGTGATTAACACCTTGATACAGGCAAGAAACTTGTTTAAAGGAAAATCTATTACAACGTTTGGAACTTTTCCACTCATGATTATTCTTGGCTTTCCTTTAGAATACATAGACATCTTCAGTTTCTTCAAGAAGTTTAGATAAAGGTTTATCTGCCAGCACTTTGAAAGGATAAATATCGGCTCTTTCTGTGATGTTTCACAGAAAAATTGCTCATCTTCTAGACATTCATTGTTTTGTTCAGGCTTTAACTCATATTAAATCTGTTGTTAAATATATGTCTCCTCCATCTAGTGTTAAAGATCTTACAGGCTCCTCCTTTTGAGCCTATGCATTATTTGGACATTAACCCCTTAATGACCACAATGTACCCTGTACGTCACTGGTTGTTAAGGGTTTTTTCAGGACATAATAGCACAAGTCTAGCAAGAACACGCTATTAATGCCCTCCCTCCAGAAGGCTTTGTGGAATAGAGCAGTCTTAACGGTGGTGGCAAGACCGCGCTACAAAACAATCAAGTCCCAAAAAAAGGCCAGTGACATACAGGGTACGTCGCTGGTCCTTAAGGGGTTAAACTTCTTTTTTGGAAAGTTATTTGTTTTGTTTTGGCTAACTCTTCTGCTAGAAGAGTTTCTGAATTGTCTGCCCTTTCTTGTGAGTCTCCTTATCCATGTTTCCATCAAGATAAAGCAGTTTTGCAGAATACTTTATTTTTTTTACCTAAGGTTGTTAACTATCACAACATTAACAGGGAAATTATTGTTCCCTCCTTGTGTCCTAATCCTAAGAATGATAATAAAAGAACTTTGCATTCTTTGGATGTTGTTAGAGCCTTGAAATTTTATGTTAATGCTACTAAAGATTTAAGAAAGACTTCTAGTCTGTTTGTTCTCTTTTCTGGTTCCAAGAAAAGTCAGAAAGCTTCTGCTATTTCTTTAGCCTCTTGGTTAAAATTTCTTATTCACAAAGCTTATTTGGAGGCGGGCCAGTCTCCACCTCAGAGAATTACAGCTCATTCTACTAGATCAGTTGCCACATCTTGGGCTTTCAAGAATGAAGCTTCAGTTGATCACATTTGTAAAGCAGCCTTTTGGTCTTTATTGCATACTTTTACCAAATTTTTTCCATTTTATTCGTCTGCTTGTAGTAATATAGTCCCGATTATTCAGTCTGACCTGTGCTTCTCTTAGTGTTAAAGAGAGAGCTGCCTTTTTAGCTTTTATAAGGCTTTTCTTTAAGTCAAGGACTGTGTTGTCGCTGTTTGTGTCTAAGTTTATTTTCTGTAAGAGGTTAGATTGGACATCTGCAGTCTGAGCTCTATGAAGTTCTTGGTAGAAGCCTGATATGGAGAAGTGGCCCAGGCCAAAGGCAATGCGTGATATGGTAAATGGGGCATTATTCCAGAAGTTCGGATAGTTTTTTTTTTCTAATTCTCTGATATAGTCGCGAAGCTGCAAATATGCATAGAAATGACTATTGGGGATGTTATATTTATCTTTCAATTCTTGGAATGACCTGATGGTGTGCAACACGGGATCCAGCACATCCCCCACCCTTCGCACTCCCTTCCCCCACCAGATACCGAAAGGGGCATAGTCGTCACCTGCAGAGAAATCTCTATTTCTAATAAGGGGGATGTATTTAGGAGAGGATTGTGGACATTTTAATAGGTTGTGCGCCTGGGACCAGATCTTAAAGGGACACTGAACCCAAATTTTTTCTTTCATGATTCAGATAGAGCATGCAATTTTAAGCAACTTTCTAATTTACTTCTATTATCAAATTTTCTTTATTCTCTTGGTATCTTTATTTGAAATGCAAGAATGTAAGTTTAGATGCCAGCCCATTTTTGGTGAGCAACCTGGGTTGTTCATGCTGATTTTTGGAACAATTAATCCACCAATAAAAAAGTGCTGTCCAGAGTGCTAAACCAAACAAAAAGCTTAGATGCCTTCTTTTTCAAATAAACATAGCAAGAGAACGAAGAAAAATTGATAATAGGAGCAAATTAGAAAGTTGCATAAAATTGCATGCACTATCTGAATCACAAAAGAAAAAAATTTGGGTTCAGTATCCCTTTAAGCGGGTCACGATATAGAATGTTATTTTTAACCTGTGGGGGCAATTTGTTTTTAGGACAATAGGGCAAATGAGACAGGGAGCAGGGTGAGATCACAGCCTCCTCCAAGAGCGGGTCATAAAAGTTTGTTGTATTGAGTTGCCAGTCAGTCACCAGTCTTTAGCAGGGTGGCCCAGTTACAGAGTTTAATGTTTGGGAGGCTCAAACCTCCGTTGGCATAGGAAAGGTGAAGTTTACGTGCTGCTATTCTGGTTTTTTTTCCACTGCCATAGAATTTTACCATTTTGATGTTTTTGGTAGAAAGGTTCTTCAGACAGTTGTCTGATATTTGATACTGGTGCCTATATTTTTGATCTTAAAATACTTTATTTTTTGGATTTCTCAGTGAAAAAAAGCTATTTTTATTTTATCCCTCCCTTAATTTTGTTACTCGTGGACTTCCACATCTTGGGTATTATATCCCATGTGTTACAGCTGGTGGACTCTCGCTACCTATATGAAAGAAAACAATTTACTTAAGAACTTACCTGATTAATTTCTTTTATGCAAAATTTCACGAGGCCCCACCCTATTGTGGGTTATTTTTGTTTAAAGCATATCTTTTTTCCTGTTCCTCTTTTTGGCTTTTTAATCCTTAAATGGATAGTTAGTCAAAATTAAACTTTCACGATTGAGGTAGAGCATGCAATTTTAAGCAACTTTCTAATTTACTCCTATTCTGAAATGTTCTTCATTCTCTTGGTATCTTTATTTGAAAAAGCAAAAATGTACGCTTAGAAGCTGGCTCATTTTTGGTTCAGCACCTGGGTAGCGCTTGCTGATTGGTGACTATATGGCTTACTTTCTTGCTTTTTCAAATAAAGACCTCACTACTTGGCTATAGGATAACCTGAGGTATGTGTGAGGTGGGTGGGGTATTTATAGGCTTTGAGGTTTGGGAAACTTTGCCTTCTCCTGGTAGGAATGTGTACCCCATACATAACAGCTCGTTGACTCTCACCACCATGAATAAATGAATTTATCAGCTAAGTTCTTACATAAATTATGTTTTCTCAGTCTCTTTATTAGAATACAACCAGAAAATACAGGATATTTATATGCAGTATTAAAAAAACAGCTTCTATAAGCTAAAGTATTTAGTATGACCTCCCCTTACACTTGAGCAATAGCAGGAACCTGGCTCTAATAAACCTAAATGGAATGGAACCATAATTAATGTAATTGCTAATACCTGTATTTGTCGTACAATTTCATGTCAAAATGATGGCTGTGAAAAAAGTCTATTACACAAGGTTTGTGCAAGACATGCTTGTGCATTACATAGACATGTGGTATGAGTTTAATTTATTGCAAGCTTGCTAATAAGACCAACTTTCACATAATTCCATTGAAAATGTCAAAGATCACAGAATTTGACAGACATAAAATCATACTTTTGCATCAGCAAGGCCACACTCAAAGGGAAATCGGCAAACAAATTTGATACTCAAGATGTGGTTTTCAAGCTGTTATAAAGAAATTTGAAGAATCAGGAGAGGTTAAGGACAAGAAAAAGTACTGGAAGGCCAAGATAACTTAAAATCTGATGAGAAGTTTCTCAGGGTTTCTTCTTTGATAGACTGGAATAAGTCCTGCAAGGACCTGGCTCAGCATCTGGCAGCTTCATCTGGATGCCAAGTTGACCCTTCTACAGTCCGAAGAAGCTTGATCAAGAATGGTCTTTGTGGATGGGTAGCAGCCAAGAAACTACTTTTTCGGAAGGGGAACAGGGTGAAAAGGCTAAGATATGCTAAAGCTCACAGAGATTGGAATGAAGATCAGTGGAAAAGAGTATTATGGAGGGACAAATCCAAGTTTGACATTTTTGGGTCCAATCGTTGACAATACGTGGAGAAGAAGAGATGGAAGAATGAGTGCTTTGTAGCCTTCAGTGAAACATTTTGGAGGGTCTGTCCTGGTTTGGGGTTGCATTTCTACCAGTGGTGTTGGCGATATTGTCAGAATTGATAGGATCATGAATCCTGAATAGTACAGACAGGTTTTAATTCATCATGCCATTCCTTCTGGAAACACCTGATTGGGAATGGATTTATTTTTCAGAATGATAACAATCCCAAGCACACTACAAATGCAGTGAAATAATAATTGGAGAGAAAAACAGCTGATAAAACACTGACTGTCATGGACTGGCCTCCACAGAGTCCAGACCTAAATATTATAGAGTTAGTATGGGATCACCTAGACAGAGAAAGAAATAAGACAAACTAAATCTAAAGAAGGCCAGATGCGGTAACTAACTCTTCCATTTTTTAATCTTAGCTGAGAGCTTGCAAGTGAGTGCTGGACTTCCTTTGTGTGCTGTATTAATTTGTTTTGTAATTTTCCCTATGGTCCTTGCACCTAGACCTGTCTGGGGTTAACTGCCTGGGGACAGTGTAGCTTGCCGGAGAGTGCTATTGAGCACCCAGGGCTGTGCATGTTGTAGGGTCATAGGATGTGTAGTGTACCCAGTCCAGTCTGAGAGAGTGCAGTCCCCTTCCATGTTTTGTGTATACCTAGGGTGAATACATACGTCTGTGAACCCTTGACTTGTTCCCAGTATATGTGTGTTTATGTATGTATGTTTTATGTATGTATGTGCATATGTGTGTGTGTATATATATATATATATTTATATTATCAGTATTTGTAGAGCGCCAACAGATTCCGCAGCGCTATAAACATAGGCGGTATACAAGATAACGAGGGGGTGTTTCGGTACACGGTCAAAGACTCCAAACAGTGCAGCCGGACAAAAAACAACTACTGCTGCCCAAACATACCCGGAGAGCCTTAGCGGACGGCGGATCAGACCGGAGAACAGCAAGGTAAAGGCACAAATTGCAGACTCTGCTTAGTGAGTGTAAAGTTAAAAAAAATAAACTTTATTGGTTCCAGTATAAAAATGAAGTGATCCCAAACACAGGACATACACAGAAAGGACTTTCTTATGTGTTTCACGCCCCCTAGTGGCGTTTAATCATAGACTGGGGGAGCAGGAAATGGGCAGCCCATTTATGCAACAAGCAACAATTGATTAACCCCTTACTTGCCATCCTTCTTTTATTTATTCAGCATATCTATTTCATTTAGTTTAGTATGTTGGTATACCTATGTATATTGTCATGCCATCCACATCACTGTGATTATACTATTAAGCAATGTTGCTTTTTTATTCATTTGTGCTTTATACTGAATGTATTTTAAATTTTTTTGTGTGAGCAGTAAGGAGTTAATCAATTGTTGCTATTCACATAAATTGTCTGCCCCTTTCCTTTTCCCCCAGTCTATGATTAAGCGCCACTAGGGGGCGTGAAACGCGTAAGACAGTCCTTTCTGTGTATGTCCTTTGTTTGGGATCACTTCATTTTTATACTTGAACCAATAAAGTTTATTTTTTTAACTTTACACTCACTGAGCAGATCTTGCAATTTGTGTCTTTAACTTGGTATACAAGATAACATTTATAGGGATCAAATGGGTAGAGGGCCTGGCCGAGAGTTGCACTGTTGTAGTCGGTTCTTATGAAGACGATCTACAAACAGTTGGGCTCATAGGCTTACATTCTAAGGGGTTCAAGGGGAAAGCAATGGAGTTAGGAAAGGTTAGTGTAGGCTATATGCATCCCTGAATAGTAGAATCTTTAGGAAACGCTTGAAGCTGTTAAAACTAGGGGAGAGTCTTGTGGAGCGAGGCAAGGAGTTCCTCAAGATGGGAGCCAGTCTGAAGAATTCCTGTAAACGTGAATGTGAGGAAGTAACATGAGGAGGAGAGTAGGTAATTGTGAGCAGAGTGAAGGGGACGGGAGGGAGAGTATCTGGAGACAAGGTCTGAAATGTAGGGGGGGGGCAGTGCAGTTGAGGGCTTTGTATGTCAGAGTGAGTATTTTGTGTTTAATCCTGGAGGCAAGAGGAAGCCAGTGAAGGGATTGGCAGAAAGGTGTGCAGCAGATGAAGAGCGAAGTCTAAGGAAGATGAGCCTGGCAGAGGCATTCATTATGGATTGTAAAGGACTCAGAACACAGGAATGGACCACACTCACAGACTGGACTGGGTACACATCCTAAGCCACAGCAAACTCCACAGCCCTGAACACTGACAGACAGCTGCAAAGTTCCCAGCAACCCAGGCAGTTAATCCCAGAGCAACCTGGGTGACAGGTCCGCAGGGGAGCATTACAAACATTATTAAAACAACACAGAGAAAACCCAGCACTCGCCAGCAGATTCACAGCAATGTTTAAAAGCAATACTGGGGGAAGTCAGTTACATTTGGCGCCAAAGGATCAAGCCCAGGACCACAACAAGGTCTCATCCTTCCTGGGACCCTAAGCCAGCACCCACACAATGCATGCTTCCAAACAAACCAACTGTTTGTTTGGAAGCAACCCAGGCACTTAACCCCAGAGCAACCTGGATGACAGGTCCATTCCTGTGTTTTGTATTTACATAGGGGAGGTTACAAAAGCCTGTGTCACCCTGGGAGGTTCCCAGTTGGTTTGTTTGGAAGCATGCATTGTGTGGGTGCTGGTTTAGGGTCCCAGGAAGGAGGAGACCTTGTCGTGGACCTGGGCTTGATCCTTTGGCGCCAAATGTAACTGACTTCCCCCAGTTTTGCTTTTAAACATTACTGTGAATCTGCTGGCGAGTGCTGGGTTTTCTATGTGTTGTGTTAATAATGTTTTTAATGCTCCCCTGCGGACCTGTCACCCAAGTTGCTCTGGGGTTAACTGCCTGGGTTGCTGGGAACTTTGCAGTTGTCTGTAAGTGTTCAGGGCTGTGGAGTTTGCTGTGGCTTAGGATATGGCTTAGGATGTGGCTTAGGATATGTACCCAGTCCAGTCTGTGAGTGCGGTCCATTCCTGTGTTTTGTATTTACATAGGGGAGGTTACAAAAGCCTGTGTCACCCTGGGAGGTTCCCAGTTGCTTTGTTTGGAAGCATGCATTGTGTGGGTGCTTCCATATCATAACATACAAAGGTTGTTGTTATTTTCAGTATTATTCCCCAGGGTGCCGCACAGAGCATTGTCAACTATCTACCCCTGAGTAATCAATCACCTGCCTGTAGCATCTCTCTTTGAGTTTGGTCTAATAGCCATTCTCCCCTTAGCTGGGCGTTCAGAATGTATTCTGTATTCCTAATCGGGTAGATTAACTGCCTCTGTTGGGCTTTGTTTAAGGTCAATATGTATGGTTCCCACTTTCTCATAAAATGCACAGTCCTACCCTGGAGGTCCCCCAATATGTCTGCCTGCTCATATACTAGCTGTTGATGGATTTTGTGTTTAAGCTGTGTCAAGGTAGGGGCCGTGTTGCTCAGCTAGCGTTGCAAGATGAGGGTCCTAGCATGGAACACTGCATTGAATATAAGTAAGGCAGTACCAGACGGGAGGTCGCACAAGTCTAGAAATATTACCACCTGTGAAACCCATCTAGCCAGTATACCCCAGAATTTATACAGTTTAGGGTAAACCCAGAGCATGTGCAGTAAGTCCGCCTTCGGGAGGGAGCATTTAGGGCATTTCTTCACATAGTCTGGTTCCCAAGTTTTGTGTGTCTTGGGAGTTATGTAGGCTATTTCCAGGATGTTAACGTGTGACTCTCTAATATTGGCAGATAATGTAGCTTTGCGTGTTTTCGATATGCTGTGTTTTATCAAATCAGTAGGTATTTCCTCCTCTAGCATGTTAGACTATTTGTCACTTACATGATTTAGTGTATGAGTGTCCTCAATTGCCACTAATAATTTGTATGCTGCTGATATTGACTTCTGGCCTTGGGTGTACAGGTTCAATAAATGGTTCAGTTTACTATCCTTTGTTGGCATCTTTTTGGACTGTAGTAGGTCGGATACATAATGTTTAGCCTGCATATAAGCGAAGTGATGGTGGGGTGGAATATTGTATGTAGTTCGTAGATGTGCAAACGTGTGGATGGTCTGGTCGTCATTCCCTAGTATCTTAGAAATCCTGTCTATCCGCACTTTACCCCAAATCTTAACTGCCTGGGTAGTGAGACCAGGAATGAAGTTCAGATTGCCCTGCAGTGGGATCAACTTGGTGACCTCATGACTCAGTTGCCTTTTGTGACAGATCTTTCTCCAGGCATACACTGGCTGCTGAAGCATCGGGTAGTTCAACAGGTATTTATATACCCTAGCAGCCGGCATATGCGGTAGCATAGCTAGGGACCAGGGGGCAACTGCCAGCTGCTCCAGTTCTGGTATGGTAAAGTTATCTCGACCAGTCATCCAATCTAACACGTACTTTGCTTGGGCCGCCCAACTATAAAATTTTATATTTGGCACTGCCATGCCTCCCACCTCAACTGAGCTAGTCATTTTAGTGTGCTTAATTCTATGTTTCTTTTTTGCCCAATTAAGAGAATATGAGGGAATTCCAAAATTTCACATCTGTTTTACTTAGTATGAGGGGTAGCATTTGGAGCATGTACAAAAGCTTGGGGAACAGTTTCATTTTAATCAAGCTGATCATGCCTGTCATTGTGAGGGGAAGGTTAGTCCAGTGTAGTATCAGGTCTTGTGCTTCTTTCCTCATTGGTACATAATTTGTTTCGTACCATATTTTAGGATCTGTGTTCAACATGATCCCTAGATATTTGAAATTACCCGTCACTACCTTAAAGTCATATGTCCAATTTGATGTGTCAGGTTGCGGGGTTAGCCAGACCAATTATGTCTTGTCAGTATTAATTTTGTACCCCGAAATCTGTCCAAACCCGGTTATTATATCGATTACTTTCGGGATGTTAATGCTTGGATCTTTCATGTAAAGCACCATGTCATCTGCAAAGAGTGATTAGTGCATGACTTTGTTTTCCAATTTTAGCCCTTCTGTTTCCTCCCTAATCTTGATCGCTAGGGGCTCCAGGGCAAGGTCAAAGAGGAGGGGGGAAAGTGGGCATCCCTGTCTCGTACCCCTCTCAACGGTAAAAGGTTGTGATGTAGTTCCATTCACTAGGATAACAGCCTGTGGTGAGGGGTATAGTGTCTGAATCATTTGCGCGAAGTGGCCCTTGATACCAAATTTCTCTAGCGTGCAAAAAATGTGGCTCCATAGTACCTTGTCAAAGGCCTTTTCTGCATCGAGCAGAATGGCATATGCTTTTTGTGCGGCCACCTGCTCCCTGCAGCTTTTAAAGGTCGAGTAGTGGGTTAATAGGTATTGCAATATTCTAATGTTAGTAACTGCCGATCTGCCTTTTACAAATCCTGTCTGATCTTTATTAACCAGGCAGGGCAGAAATGCAACCAGTCTATTGGCCAAGATCTTAGTGAGTAGTTTGTAGTCGGAGTTCATGAGGGAGATGGGCCTATAAGATGCAGGGCTTAGGGGGTCTCTATCTGGCTTAAGGATTAGGCTAATATTAGCTTCTGTAAATCTTTTTGAAAGTATGACAGTGCCACTCATCACTCCATTGAATAGAGTTGAGAGCGTGCCCGTGAGCTCCATCCCGAGAACTTTATAAAATTCACTGGGCAGACCATCCGGGCCCAGGGTTTTGTAAAGAGGGAGATCCCTTATGGTTCTAACTATTTCCGCTGTCGACAAGGGGGCATTAATTACCTCTAACTGGTCATCTGTTAGCGTGGGTAGTTTTAGGGCTTTCCAGAAAGCATCCCTATCCATGTCATCTACCTGCTGTCCCTGATAGAGTGTGGTGTAATAGTCTCTGAACACATTTTGTATCCCGCTTGTTTCTGTATGTAAGATGTCTGTCAACCACAGCTGCTATGTTGCGCGTTCCCTTGGTCAGTTTTGTGAGTCTCTCTAACAGTCTCCCTGATTTGTTTCCGTGTCTGTAAAACCGTGCATGAGTTGTCTGCAGGTCTCTGGCTGCAGACTGTGCTAGCATAGTGTCCCTCTGTGCCTTGATGTCTTTGTACTTTACCCTGTGCTTCTTCATGGGTTGCCTTAAATATTTATTCCTGGCATTAATTAATTGTCTTAAGATTAGTTCGTCTCTGAGCTTCTTTTTTTCCTCCCTGCAATAACATAAGTGTTAATGACTCCTCTGAGTACCGCCTTACCGGCCTCCCAATATAAATGTGAATTCACCTCATGTTGTTGGTTTATAGCTTTATAAGCCAGCCATTCCCCCACTAAGTGCTTTTTAAAATTTACGTCCTGATACAAATATTTAGGAAAAGACCAGTGATTTGTGCAATTACGCGCTCTCTTTAGTAGTATCTGGAGCACTATAGGAGCATGATCCGATATGGTAGGGGCCTCAATACTTGTTTTGGTGACTTTAGGGCTCAGGTTGTCCGATATGAGGAACATATCTATGCTGGACATGGTATCTTTTGCCGGGGTGGCACATGTATAATCCCTAGCCTCTGGGTTCCTGTCTCTCCAGATATCAACCAGGGAGAGATCCCTTCTAAACTTATGCAATATCAGAGATTCTTGTCTCGTGTTAGGGAGTAGCTTCTGATTACGAGTCTGTGCTAAGGGGTTTTTCGAATATATCTGCAGGTGTTTTTGGGGCTATATTGAAATCACCGGCTAATATTATTGGCATGTCTGGCAAGCCTAGTAGTTGGGTTCTGACTTTACTCCAGAATTCAGCTTTGTGTGTGAGGACCATAACCCCTTCTATCAGGATAGGGCTACCCTCTTTTTCTAATATCGTGAATAGAAATCTTCCCTATGGGTCTGCAACTGTATTTGGGAGCTTGTATTGTAGATTTTTCCTAAAAAGGATGACTACCCCTCTTGCCCTCGAGTTTTCATAGAGTGTGTTTACAACCTCCTCAACCCAACCATGCCTGAGCTTTTGGTGCTCAACTGGTGTGAGGTGGGTTTCCTGCAATATAGCGATATCTGCCCATCTTGCTTTCAATTGCTTGAGTATTGCTTGGGTGATGTCACTCCCCCCACATTCCAGGACAGTATCTTTAATGACATTGTAAAGTCTATGCTTTTTCCCCCCAAAATGTCAAGGCTAGTGAGCTGTGGCACTAGAAATTGTAGTAAACTTACATGCGGCACGGCACCCTCGGACTCTATGCAATCGGATTCATTCCAGATTTACACTGGATACATTACTAGGAATGAGCCTATTCGAGGCAACACGCTGTAATACAATACAATATTTAAAGAGATCCTGTGTCAAATAATAAGGGTCAAATAAACAGTGAATGCAATGATAGGTATTACAATGCAAAATAAACCAATTCAAAAACTTTAACAAGTCTACAATTCAATGGAAGTGCAACAGAGAGTTAACCCCCACCCCCACTCTGAAAGGATATTAAAGGCCTAAGATTACAGCCTTTGTGCAAACGGATATCTTTAGGTCCTCAGTCAATAAATGGTTTCCCTATTTCAAACCAGGGAATGCTAGTGTCCTCATGATGCAGAGGAATTTTCCATCATTTTGGCTCTTCTTCGATGAGGTCTTCTTCTCTTCCTTGTTCTCTCCTATGGTTGGGTCCCTGCAGATACCTCTGGAGCTGCTTTTTGGATTCCAAAATTTTGGGTCCTTGCGGGGTCTGTAGCTTAAAATGAGCAGGTTACATTAAGAATGCTTTCTCCCCCTTCTCCCAAAGCTCTTTGCAGTAGGGCGTGAATTCTCTGCGTCTTTTAGCCACCTCCGCTGAATAATCTTGGAATAGAGAGATTTGCTTGCCATCATATAACAACTCCGACATTTGCCTGTAAGTCTTTAAGATATTCATCTTTTCTTGGAAGTTGAGATATTTAATCATAACTTGTCTGGGCATCGCCGGCTTTTCCTGTCTAGGCATGGGCAGACCTATCCTGTGGGCTCTCTGTTACATAGTTTGTTTGTTCTGTAGTATTTTCAGCAAAGTTGGAAGAAGTGTCTCTGCAAACCTCAGTAGATCGGAGTTTGGCACCGTGTCTGGCAAGCCCACCACCCGCATGTTATTTCTCCTGGACCTATTTTCTAGGTCGTTCATCTTTTCTTGTAGGAGTATATTCTGTCTTTGCAACTGAGTGATACTAACGGTAGTTTCTCTTGTCTGTGCTTCATTGTCTGTCGCCTTCTGCTCCACCACTGTAAATCTTGTTGAGAATATCTTAAGATCTGAGGACAGCGCATCCAGGCCTGTTTGGAGCTGGTCTATTTTTGGCAGGAAGAGGGCAGACAACTGTGTGACAATGGGATGGGTATCATGCTGGCTAGATTCTAGTTCGAGTGCATTCCCAGAAATCGAGGATGTCTCTGTTTGGTGTCTTTGTTGTCTGTCCCGTTGCCTCTGTTTCCCAGACATCTTGTCTGTAGTCTTGATGTAAGGGGTATAGTATTTTTACATACATGAGTGTCACAGGGTGATTATGCTGAAGCAGATTTAAAGTGGTCACTGCAGGTCACCACAGAGAGTAAAAGTAGGCTGAGGTGATGTTCGTAGGGGGAGGAGTTATGGGGTCCCCGATTTAGTCGCTCATATTAAGTGCCATGTGGCTGGCTAATATAAAGAATTTTGCTGAGTGGCAGAATTAGTGCTTATATTGGGAGATTCCCTGTACGCCTGTTACTGGGAGGTTAATTGTGTCCGTCTCTTCGGCAGGTGCAGTAACAGTTATGCTTCCCAGGTCGCCCCCCCCCCCCCTGACCAAGAGTGATAAGCAGGTGGAGAGATTTTCCAGAAGCTGCCCCCCTACAGTGCTGTTATTAAGATAGTGATCAGGGGTTTATGGAAGAAACTATCAGCAGGATGACATGCCCTTGCACCGGAGTACGGTTCCAAATGTCCTGTTAAAAGTTTATGTGGGCCTAGCAATTCAGCTGCCGCGCTATTAATCCCAGTTCTGTCTTGTCTGCTACAGTACAACTTGTCTCTTGCTGCCCTCCCCTCTCCTAGCGCTCTGTCATCTGGGCTTATGGGATCCCTGCATTGGGGGGGCATATGTTTGTGTGTTATGGCACTAGTACTTGCCTGCACTTTCTCCCTCTCTGATTCTCGTGCGCGGGAAGATGGCCGCGTTCTTTGAACTGAGCAGCTGTTTGAACTGCGGTTATGGTCCGTATATCCCTCTGTTGCGGCTCCAATGTGGATTTATGTGCTTCCCCTTGCGGTTTATTTCCCCTACGGGTGTGACCTGGATCTGGCCCGCCGCGGCTCTGCGCCGATATCTTAGGCTCCTTGCTCTCAAGTTTCCGGGCTGTAGTTTGACCTCCTCCGCCAAGGATTGCAGCTTTACGAGTCCCAAGGAGTCTATTACGGCCAAAGTTAGGAGCCTTTCTCACGGAGCTCAACTATCTGCCGCCGCTCGCTGGGCCCGCCCACCGGAAGTCCTTTAGAGATGGTTTTTAAGGTGTAAGCAGCAGGCTTTAGCCAAGGACTGAATGTGAGGAGTGAAAGAAAGGTCTGAGTCAAGTGTGACCCCAAGACATCAGGCAGGCGGGGTAGAGGTAATGATGGAATTATCAACAGTTATAGAAAATTGTGGGGTGGAGATTTTGGAAGAAGGGGGATAAATAAGGAGTTCCGTTTTGGAGAGATTTAGCTTAAGGTAGTAAGGACATCCAAGATGAGATATGCGAAAGATGGTTAGTGACAGGGGTTAGTAATGAAGGAGTTAGGTCAGGTGCAGAGAGGTGGATTTGGGTGTCATCGGCATACAAATGGTATTGAAACCGTGGGACTTTATTAAGGAACCTAATGATGACGTGTAGATTGAAAAGAGAAGTGGACCGAGGATAGAGCCTTAAGGTACCCCAACAGTAAGTGATAACGGGCAGAGGATGCTCCAGAGAACGCTACACTAAAGGTACCGTTAGATAGATAGGAAGAGAACCACAATAGAGCTTATGCCAAAGGATTGGAGGGTTTGGAGCAAAAGAGGGTGGGCGACAGTGTCAAAGGCTGCAGACAGATCAAGGAGGATAAGCAGAGAGTAGTGCCCTTTGGATTTTGCTGTAAGTAGGTCATTGGTAACCTTGACAATTGCTGTCTCTGTGGAGTGATGGGAATGAAATCCAGATTACAGTGTGTGTGTTTGTGTGTGTATTGCATATTGTTTTTGATTAATTTTTATTAGATGAGTGTAACTGTACTTTGTAATGTATGTTTGATGTGTTTTGTGCAACTTTTTAGTTTTACAAAACAGTTAACCAGAGCTCTGAGGACATGGTAATCATTCTAGCGTAAATCTTGATTGTGCTCAAGCGATTGTGTTTACTTTCACAAGCCCAAGCACCCATGATAAACCCCTTATCACTCACACGCAAACGTTTGTGCTCCACTTGTAATCTGGCCCTCTGTTTTACTGACATAAGCTGGATTGTATTTCTTTAATATAGTTGTATCTTGTAATGCCAAATCTGTTCTATTGTAAGGGTGCTGTCTTCTATAGTTTCATACTTAAAGGGACAGTAAACTTAAAAAATAATTTTACATAATTCTGCACATAGTCTACTCCAGAATTGTTATTGTTTAAAAAGATAGATAATCCATTTATTACCCGTTATCCAGATGTGCATAACCAACACGGTTATATTAATATACTGATTACCTTGTATATACTCCTCTGCAGAGTACTGATTACCTTTTATATATTCCTCTGCAGACTGCCCCCTTATTTCAGTTATTTTGACTTGCATTTTAGGGAATCAGTGCTGACTCCTAGGTAACAACACATGCGTGAGCACAATGTTATCTATATGGCACACATGAACTAATGCCATCTAGCTGTGAAAAACAGTCAAAATGCCCTGAGATAAGAGGTGACCTTCAATGGCTTAGAAATTAGCATATAAGCCTACCTAGGTTTAATTTTCAACAAAGAATACCAAGAGAACAAAGAAAAATTGTTGATAAAAGTAAATTGGAACGGTTTTTAAAATTGCATGTGCTATCTGAATCATGAAAGTTTAATTTTGGCTAGACTGTCCCTTTAGCAGGCTGTGGTTGTGTGGACTGAGTCCTCCCCCAACCAATCACGTCCTTTAAAAGCTGGTGGTTGGTCTGCTTACTTCTGTATGTATAAGCGAGCTGTAACTCCTTTTGTTACGTTACCATGCTGCAACTAACTTTACGTTGTTCTAAATAGAATTTTTTTTTTATTCTGTCATAGCTATGCTGCAACTATGTTAATTAACCAACCAAAGTTTTCATGGCTGAAAAAACTGGGCCTGAAGGAGGATAATGAGGGAGTTTACAATGGTACATGGGGAGGAAAAGGAGAGGTAGGTTTGCTGTTCATTTTATTTCCGTATGGTGTTTGTAGATTTGTGTAAAGTTATGAAGTATCCTCTTTTCCTAGGATAGATAGTAAAGCCCTGTCTTACTGCCATTATAAGCCTTGTTTACAAAACTATGGCCGTGAAAATATAATTAATAAACAGTGATAGAGAATATAATAATTCACACTACAGCAGTGTTTTTTTGTTTGTTTGCTAACCCCTTGGCTGCCAGAGATGGCTGCATCACATTGTTTACCCACAGGGTTAATATAAAACAGAATTTTATAAAGCGCTAAACTAAAATTTCACACAAAGGGTCAAATACAGCAGACAAAATGTCATGGGAGTTATAGGCCTATTACCAGTTCTTACAGTAGGAACCTTGTATAGGATCTTGTGTGTGTGACCTTTGGGGAACTATATTTTGCATGGCTTAAAGTGAAAGTCAACCCTAGCGTTTGTGAAACGCTAGGATTGACTATTGAAACAAATATAGGGGACTTTCATTCATGAAGTATAAGATACTTCATGCAGAAAGCTCCTTTATTTGTTTCAAGCGATCGCTGTTCTTAGCTGCTCATGCAGCCCACGGCAGAAATTTATTTTGCTTTGAGGTGGGTTTTCACCACTTAGCAAATAGCGTGCGTGAAATCCGGCTCAGAAGGGCGCCAAACCGGATTTACTGCACGGCTATTGGCTAAAAGGTGAAAATGTCACCTCTAAAGCAAAACGGTGATCTGCCGTGGGCTTCCTTAGCAGCTCAGAGCGGCGATCGCTTGAAACAAATAAAGGAGCTTTCTGCATGAAGTATCTTATACTTCATGAATGAAAATCCCCTTTATTTGTTTCAATAGTCAATCCTAGCATTTCACAAACTAGGGTTGACTTTCATTTTAAGTCCTGTAACTTATGGCATAACTGCATGGAAAAAGATTCTATTGCTGGCAAAATTTATTATATTTTAAAGGGACATGAAACCTAATTTATTTCCTATGGCATGGAGTCCACAACCTCATTCCAATTAATCTCCTGGCCAGCAGGAGGAGGCAAAGAGCACCCAGAAAAGCTGTTAAGTGTAACTTCCCTTACCCATAATCCCCAGTCATTCTCTTTGCCTTTGTCAATGGAGGATGTGCGAAGATGGTGTCTAACGATTTTAATCCTTTTATGGGTACTTTCCAAGCATTAGGGGTTCTGCTGTGTCCATGTCAATCTTTTTAGTAAGAGTAATGGTGGCTTTTAGCAGTTAGAAAGTGGCGAGGTTGTCTTTGCTTTATTTCTTCTACAAGATATGACGAGTCCACTGATTTCATCCTGTTGGCAGGAGGATAAATCCCACAAGTAAGGAAGTGGCAAAGAGCACCACAGCAGAGCTGTATATATAGCTCCTCCCTTCCCTCCACCCCCAGTCATTCTCTTTGCCTGTATAGTAATAGGAAGAGGTAAAGTGAGGTGTTAGTTTAGTTTCTTCAATCAAGAAGTTTTTAATTTTCAAATGGTGCCAGTGAGTACTATTTTTCTCAGGGAAAGTGAGGATGCTTCCTGCCCTGATGTTGATGATCTTAGCAAGCATTATCTAAGATCCATGATGGTTCCCACAGCTGCTGAAGATAGTGTAAGAAAATCTTCAGGGTGGAGACCGGTGTGTTGCTACAAGCAACTTTGAGGTATGTTCAGTCTTTTTGTTTCTGGGAAGACTTGATGCACAGAACAGGCTGACATTTTCCCCTTTATGGGGAGGGGTAAGCAGTATACACATGTATAAAGAAATGGTGTACCTGGAATCCCTTTTTCTTTATTACCATACTATGTTAAAGATTTTTGGCTGATAAAGAGGGGCTTTGACGCTGGGAGTTGCGGTTCTGTTTCAAAGGGTCATGTTATGAAAGGCACATGGCTTAGTGTTATGACATATTGTGTAGAGTTTTTCCCTTACTATACCGAGTGTTTATAAGAGGGCACATGGCTTATAGGGGACATGTTTCATTTTTTTACTTTGACCCATGCGGGTGCCGTACTTGCATAACACCCACGGTGGGCAGGGCCTTTTTCGTGCGCTCAGACGCGTAGTTCAGCTGGATCGCATGGGCGACAGAGTCCTGTTCTCTGGGGAGGCCTGAGTGTTCCGGACTTCAAGAGGACCTGAATAGCTTCTCGAGCAGTAGCAGTCACATTCGGGGGCAGGTAGGTGCCACAGCAGAGCTGTGACGTGGTGCAGGGGCTCAATTAGAGATAAAACATGCTTTATTTGTTAAACATCGTTATTATATTGGTTTACCATATTTGAGCCAGTGGATGCAATATTGTTAGAGTGTTTTTGATCATTTTCAAATAAATTTATTGCTAAAAAACACGTTTTTGAACGTCTCTGAAAAATAGTTGCGGTTTTAAAATTTAAAGGCGCAGTACAGTAATTTTTTCTGCATTAACTTTTTACTATAATTGAAATCAGAGCAAATTATTTTTAATAAAAGAACCTCTATTATAAGAGTGCTAATCTGTTTAACATGTCTGACACTGAGGAGGAAACTCATTGCTCTATGTGTTTAGATAAGGATGATTCTCAGTCTGAGGAGAATCAGGGTATACCGCTAACTTCTCTCCAAGCGTCACAACCTTTAACGCCCACCCAAGCGACAACGGGTTCTTCAACCGCGTCTAATTCTTTTACTCTGCAGGATATGGCTGCAGTTATGTCAACTACCCTTACAGAGGTATTATCTAAGTTACCAGCGTTACAGGGTAAACGCAGTAGGACAGAAGTCAATGCGAATACTGAGTCCGATAAAGCTTTATTAGCTATTTTCGATGTACCCTTACAGGAATCTGATTTGGGGGTCAGGGAATTTTTGTCTGAGGGGTAACTTTCCGATTTGGGAAGTGCGGTACCTCAAACAGACTCGGACACCATGTCCTTTAAATTTAAGCTTCAACACCTCCACCTGTTGCTTTGGGAGGTATTAGCGACTCTGGATGACTGTGACCCTATTGTGGTGCCACCAGAGAAATTGTGTAAGATGGACAAATACTTAGAAGTACCTGCCTACACTGATGTTTTTCCGGTTCCTAAGAGAATCTCGGAGATTATTAAGAGGGAATGGGACAGACCGGGTATTCCGTTCTCACCCTCTTCTAATTTCAAGAAGATGTATCCCATAGCTGACACTGTTCGGGACTCGTGGCAAACAGTCCCTAAGGTGGAGGGAGCTATATCTACCCTGGTGAAGCGTACAACTATTCCTATTGAAGACAGTTGTGCTTTTAAAGTCCCTATGGATAAGAAATTGGAGGGTCTTCTAAAGAAATTGTTTATTCATCAGGGTTTCCTCTTACAACCAACGGCCTGCATTGTTCCAGTTACCACTGCGGCGGCCTTCTGGTTTGATGCTTTAGAAGAGTCTCTTAAGATTGAATCTCCCTTAGAGGATATATTAGATAGAATTAAGGCTCTTAAGCTGGCTAATTCTTTTATTACAGACGCCGCCTTTCATAATGCTAAATTTGCTATTTTAGCGCGTAGAGCGTTATGGCTTTTGGCTATTCTTTTCAAGGGGAAAACCCTATTCGGGCCTGACTTGAATTAAATTATTTCTGACATTACGGGAGGTAAGGGTCATCTCCTACCTCAGGATAGAACTACTAAACTGAGGGGTAAACAAAATAATTTTCGTTCCTTTCGGAACTTTAAAGGAGTCCCCTCTTCTTCCTTGTCTTCCGCCAAGCAGGAAGGAAATTTTGCACAGACCAAGTCTATGTGGAGACCCAACCAGACATGGAACAAGGGTAAACAACCCAAGAAGCCCGCTGCTGCTACCAAGACAGCATGAAGAGGCGGCCCCCGATCCGGGACCGGATCTAGTAGGGGGCAGACTTTCTCTCTTTGCCCAGGCTTAGGCAAGAGATGTTCAGGACCCCTGGGCACTGAAAATCGTGACCCACGGGTATCAACTGGAATTCAAAAATTTTCTCCCAAGAGGGAGATTTCTTCTTTCATAATTGTCTGTAGACCAGATAAAGAGAGGCGTTCTTACGTTGTGTAAAAGACCTCTCTACTATGGGAGTAGTTCGTCCTGTCCCAAGACTAGAACAGGGGCAGGGGTTTTATTCAAATCTTTTCGTGGTTCACAAAAAAGAGGGAACGTTCAGACCCATTTTAGACCTCAAGAGTCTAAACAAGTTTCTCAGAGTCCCATCCTTCAAGATGGAGACCATTCAAACAATTTTACTAATGATCCAGGAGGGTCAATATAAGACTACCGTGGACTTGAAGGATGCATACCTTCATATTCCTATCCACAAGGATCATCATCAGTACCTAAGGTTTGCCTTCCTGGACAAACATTTTCAGTTCGTGGCTCTTCCCTTCGGGCTGGCCACAGCACCCAGAATCTTCACGAAGGTTCTAGGGTCCCTTCTGACTGTTGCCTTATCCGATATTCTGATTCAGGCGTTGTCTTATCATCTATACAAAATCTCATACAGACACAGTGTTATCCTTTCTGAGAACTCACGGATGGAAGGTGAATCTAGAAAAAAGTTCACTAATTCCACAGACTTCTTGGGAACTCTGATAGATTCTATAGCCATAAAAAAAATTCTGACGGAGGTCAGAAAGTCAAAGATTCTAAATACATGTCGAGCCCTTCAGTCCAATCCTCAGCCATCTGTGGCTCAGTGTATGGAGGTAATTGGATTAATGGTGGCGGCAATGGACATCATTCCGTTTTGCTCTGTTTCATCTCAGACCACTGCAACTGTGCATGCTCGAACAGTGGAATGGGGACTATGCAAATTTATCTCCTTCGATAAATCTGGACCAAGAGACCCGAAACTCTCTTCTTTGGTGGTTGTCGCCGGATCATCTGTCCCAAGGGACGTGTTTCCTCAGACCCTCGTGGGTGATAGTGACAACGGACGCTAGTCTACTAGGCTGGGGTGCAGTCTGGAATTCCCTGAAGGCTAAGGGTGTATGGACTCAGGTGGAGTCTCTACTTCCAATCAATATTCTGGAATTGAGAGCAATATTCAATGCGCTTCAGGCGTGGCCTCAGTTGGCTTCGGATAACATCACGACTGTGGCTTACATCAATCATCAGGGAGGAACGAGGAGTTCCTTAGCAATGACAGAAGTATCCAAGATAATTCAATGGGCGGAGGCCCACTCTTGTTCTCTGTCAGCAATCTACATCCCAGGAGGGGACAACTGGGAAGCGGACTTTTTAAGCCGACAGGCATTTCATCCGGGGGAGTGGGAACTCCATCCGGAGGTCTTTGCCTCGCTGATTCTCCGATGGGGCAGACCGGAATTGGACCTGATGGCGTCTCAACAGAATGCCAAGCTCCCAAGATACGGATCCAGGTCGAGGGATCCTCAGGCGGAACTGATAGATGCCTTGGTCGTTCAACCTAGCTAATGTGTTTCCACCATTTCCTCTCCTTCCCCGGGTGATTGCTCGGATCAAACAGGAGAGAGCTTCAGTAATTCTAATCGCGCCTGCGTGGCCACGCAGGACTTGGTATGCAGATCTAGTGGACATGTCCTCTCTCCCTCCGTGGAAACTTCCAGTGAGACAGGACCTTCTCATTCAAGGTCCTTTCCAACATCCAAATCTAATTTCTCTGCAGCTGACTGCCTGGAGATTGAACGCTTGATTTTATCTAAGCGGGGATTTTCGGATTCTGTCATCGATACCTTGATTCAGGCACGTAAGCCTGTCACTAGAAAGATCTATCATAAGATATGGCGTAAATATCTTTTTTGGTGTGAATCCAAGGACTACTCATGGAGTAAAGTTAGGATTCCCAGTATTCTGTCTTTTCTCCAAGAAGGATTGGAGAAAGGGTTATCAGATTTCTGCTTTGTCAATTTTGCTACACAAACGTTTGGCAGATGTTCCAGACGTTCAGTCTTTTTGTCAGACTCTAACCAGAATTAAGCCTGTGTTTAGACCAATTGCTCCACCCTGGAGTTTAAATTTAGTTCTTAATGTTCTTCAAGGGGTTCCGTTTGAACCCATGCATTCCATAGATATTAAATTGTTATCTTGGAAAGTTTTCTTTTTGGTTGCTATTTCTTCTGCTCGTAGAGTTTCTGAGCTTTCAGCATTACAATGTGATTCGCCTTATCTTATCTTCCATTCTGATAAGGTGGTTTTACCTACCAAACCAGGTTTTCTTCCTAAGGTGGTTTCTAATAAGAATATTAATCAGGAAATAGTTGTTCCTTCATTATGTCCTAACCCTTCTTCTAAGAAGGAGCGTATGTTGCATAACCTGGACGTGGTCCGTGCCCTGAAGTTTTACTTGCAGGCGACTAAGGATTTCCGTCAATCTTCTTCATTATTCATTGTTTTTTCTGGAAAGTGTAGGGGTCAGAAAGCTACGGCTACCTCTCTTTCTTTTTGGCTGAAGAGTATCATCCGCCTGGAGTATGAGACTGCTGGACAGCAGCCTCCTGAAAGAGTTACGGCTCACTCTACTAGGGCTGTGGCTTCCTCATGGGCATGCAAAAACAATGCTTCTGTTGAACAGATTTGCAAGGCTGTGACTTGGTCGTCTCTTCACACTTTTTCCAAATTTTCCAAATTTGCTTCTTTTGCTTCTTCTGAGGCTGGTTTTGGGAGAAAGGTTCTTCAAGCAGTGGTGTCTTCCGTTTAGGTTCCTGTCTTGTCCCTCCCTTTCATCTGTGTCCTGTTGCTTTGGTATTGTATCCCACAAGTAAGGTTGAAATCCGTGGACTCATCATATCTTATAGAAAAAAAGGAAATTTATGCTTACCTGATAAATTTATTTCTCCTACAATATGACGAGTCCACGGCCCTCCCTGACATTTTTAAGACAGGTTTAGATTATATTATATTTTTTATAAACTTCAGTCACCTCTGCGCCTTTGGCTTCTCCTTTCTCTTCCTTACTTCGGTCGAATGACTGGGGGTGGAGGGAAGGGAGGAGCTATATATATATATATATATATACAGCTCTGCTGTGGTGCTCTTTGCCACTTCCTGTTGGCAGGAGGATAAATCCCACAAGTAAGGATGAAATCCGTGGACTCGTCATATCGTAGAAGAAATACATTTATCAGGTAAGCATGAATTTCCTTTTCTAACATTATTGCTACCCTTTCATAGAAAGCCAGAGTTGGTTACTCTTCTCTTTCTTTTTCTTCAGGTCCCTGATAGAGAGTGGAGTATCTATCACACCTAAGAAACTGTTCCTTCCCTGCAGCTGGGTCCACAGGTAAGTGCATTTGCCTTCTAGGTACTGAAGGACAGCACTTGTGGGGTTAATCCCTCTACTGGATCTTATTATAGGACATGTTATAACCCTCAGGGGTTAATACTTGGGCAGTCTGACTGGCACTGATTTAATAAGTGGTTAATCTTCCTCCTTTTTATTTAGAGACTGGTTGAGGGGTAGAGTCTATAGCTTAAATTGTGGCGCCTTTTTATCTATAAGAAAACTATTGGTACATGAACGGTTGCGCACAGAATACTGAGTGTGTTTCATTATGCTACGTTAGTTTCTTTTTTTTTTTGGTTGGATAGAGCTCTTATCAGAATCGCTGCTTTTCATGTGGCTCAGTTTCGTTTTTCTGTCCAATCCCGTGTGCTCCGCTCTTCCTTCATTGTGAGCGGAGTGAAAAGCCAGTGCGAGCTTTTTTCACTGTCACTAATACGATCGCATGTTCTGGCTTATTGACTGGTTTAACGATCTGGTTCACAGTTTTCTAGAGCTGACTGCTATATCGGACAGAGCGGATCTGCAGCTTGCAAGAGTCCTTCTTTTTACTAATGGCACTCCTCCCGGTGCGGTAAGATCTCCTCAGCTAATGTGAGGTATAGAGGTGCTAGGGGCTCTGATTAAATTTAGCATACTTTTGAAGTTTTTGAGTACCTTATTTCTTAAAGTGACATTCTGGTTAATTTGTTTTTTTTATCTGGTTATTGTTTTTTTTTTTTTTCCAACTATGGACCCAGAACAAGATTCTGTTTCTATGGATAAGTGATTATTATGCTTAGAGGCCCAAATTGTTTTACCTATGCAATTTTGTTCTGCATGTTTGGCTAAGACTCTAAAATTTAAAGATACATTACTCCCTTCTGAGGCAATTGTCTCTCAGGATAATGTTCTTCAGGATATGCCATAGCTTTCTCCTCAAACGTCCTAAGCCTTAATGGTTTCACATACAGTGCCCTGCGGTTCCTCTCAACCTCCTGGGGGCGTAAATTTGCCAGGAGATTTTACTGCTCAGATAACCTCTGAGATATCTGCTGCTTTGTCTGCTTTACATTCCTCGGGTAAGCATAAGAGGAAATCTAAACATTTGTCTACTATTAAGGTTTCTGACCTTTCTAAATCTGCATTGGTCAACCTTTCTCAAGTGTCTTCTGATGAGGAAGATACTTCAGTAGCTTCTGAAGGGGTGAAATCTCAGACTTTGACACTTTGGCAGAAAAATCTTCAGGATCTGAGGAGGTCAACTTTAGATTTAAGCTCGAACACCTACGGTTACTACGGAAGGAGTTTCTAGCTACTTTGGACGACTCTGAACCTTCGGTTGCTGTCAACCCTAAGAAGTCCTCTAAACTTAATAGAGTTTATGATTCTCCAACTTCTGAAGATGTTTTTCCTGTTATTATAGCTCAGGAATTGGATAAGCCAGGGGTTGCTTTTTCCCCTTCCCCTGTTTTAAAAAAAATAAAAATATTTTTATTAAAGAGAGTTCAGGCATATAATACGTACATACAGGTATTTTGATAATGTGTAGAGTCACATTCAATAAATCTAAGATAGACATCATACAAACACTTGGTACACAATACATGAAATTAGGAGACAGTTGCTGGATTGTGATACAAATGTGTATGAGAAGGGGTACATTTCCTGGGTATGTAACAATTAGAAGAGGGATATATGATTCATATATATGTATATAGACACCAAGGTTTCCTCATTAGTTATTACCCGAACTCTCTCCTTTTTAAAAAAAAAAAACTTTATTAAACTAAACCTACAAACGAAACAAAAACTAAACAAAACAATTAGCGTACCCTATGCATATTCTATAAGAAGCCTGCGTGGCCCTGCTAGTATTTCAGAGCAAAGTTCAGAATATATTATATGCTTTTTATGATGGATATTCCCTCTAGATTTTTATATGATTATTGCATGAGGGATCCTCTCTGAAGCCCAAATATCAAGTCATTTAAGATGTTGTCTGAGATAATGTGGGGAACACTGGTTATACCATTGCTTATTATGAAAAGAATATCATATTACAAATTGAACACAGAATGGCCTCATGTACATTGAGATGCAAAGTTCTTGGACCGTTCAAAAGAGGTAGAGTGTCCTATGTAAAAGTATGGTGTGAGTATGTGTATTCCAGACTGTGACATGGTAGAAATAGCTAGGGTTTCAAGAATATTACAAAATTTGAGAGAATGATTAAGGGGACATCAGTGTTATCATATTTACACGTGTGGTTATAAGGAGGATGACAGCTTAACTTACAATTTATATTCGCAAGTTTCAGAAGATTGTCATAATTGTGGTGGTCCATATACATAGTAAGCTAGTGAGAACAGAGTATTACAACGTGATATGTCAAACAGATCATACCAGAGCACTACATATAACAAACCTGCAAGGGGGATGCCTGTTATCCAGATCTATGTTGATAAAGGTGTTAGGATAGTCTATTAGCCATGTATGTGATAGAGAAATGAGGTAATGGGCATTTTTCCTAAAGCAACTTAGCTATATAATATAATGAAAAGACCTAAGCTAGCAGTTTGAGTCAACCGAACACTACCATTGAATCCATACTAACCTTGAACTAGCCTGTAGGCATATAGCTACAATTATAAGTGCGGTGTTAGATGGTCCAGGTACTCCAAGAGAAACCTAGAGGCAAACAAGCATCAAGGCTAAAGATGTACAACGAAATTAGTGCTGCAAAATTAATCTAGCCAGGGCCCATTATGACCAATACATTTTCCTTTTCTCCTCCTCCTCCTCTCTCCTGTCAGCTTGTGGCTGAACTTTATAGTAGTTTATAAAGCTCAAATAAATTGTTAAGCGTTAGTCTAGATCATAATTCACATATGAAAATGGAGCAGGGTAATGAAATACATGCAGAGCCAAAAAGAGCAAAATTAAAATACTATGATGCATAGTCAACAAACGAGTGCAAACTTATCAACAGAAAAAAAAAGAAAGAAATATCAGAACTATAAGAACAACATTATTCAGATCATTGGAGCATAACTTTAGCCAATATTATTATTCAGAACGGTATACTGAGGTATATAATTTACACTAACAGTCTCTCATGCATGGAGGCAACCTTGTGCATGAATGCACCCGTAATAAAGTGTAGCCCTTTTATATGTGCGGCTTCTTATCCCTGCAGGCTGTCGGCTGCACATGAAGGTTCACTCACAGTCTAGCCAATTCCCATACGCTAACCATATTGTGCAGGGATTAGTATTATAGAAGCCTGGACCACCAAACAAAGAGTGTCCCCCCTAAACTGCTGCATAGAGGATAGTCTAATTCGCCTAGGCCGTGGCTTCCTGGTGTTAGGCCACATATCAGCCTGTTTCAGACATGGAGGGAGCAGGACAAAGTCCGCCTCTGTAACTGCACACAGACAGTGTCATCGCGATCCGTCAGTATTTGTTTTTTCCAAATCCTGGTCAAGCAGGGTAAGGGCCTGATCTTCATTCCTTTCCATAGCGTTATTGTCCAAACGTTTCTTTCCATTATTTACGTGCAGCATTTGAGAAGGTTCCTTCAGTGCAGTTTCGTTCTGCTCAGTATAATACCGCACGAGGCCGAGTTTCTCCACTGATTCCTGAGAATAGTTTTCGAGTGTGATTTTTGCTCTTGCTGTGATGGCGTTATCACAAGAAGCAAACGTGGGGAGGGTCCCACAATATGAACCAGGACGGCCATAACTGGTCTCGGTCAAGTAATAAGCGTCATCTTTGATGAGCAAACCCTTAGTGGACCGGGCTTCTCATATTAAGTTCTCAAGCAATTGTTGTAGCCCATCAAATAGTGGCAAAAGTAGTGCAGTTAGGTCATTTAGACTGTGCGCCATCTTGGTTGTATGCTGCTTTACAGGTTAACAGCCCAACGGCTTCAAACTTGTTAACTGACTTCACAGAGGCCTGAAGATGAAATATCTGATCCATAAAAGTTTCCAAGCACCTAAGCTGCCAAGGAAGATTGGATGGCAAAGAGTGTAGCCACAGATATGCTCAAACAAAGCAGGGAATTTAGTGGCCATCTTACAACACCGCCAACCAGAATTCTCCCCTTCACCTGTTTTTAAGAAAATGTTTCCTGTTGCTGACTCCGTTCGTGACTTATGGCACACTGTGCCTAAAGTAGAAGGAGCTATCTCTTCTCTAGCTAAAAGAACTAAGATTCCTATACAGTATAGTTGTTCCTTTAAGGATCCCATGTATAAGAAACTAGAAGCTTACTTAAAGAAAATGTACATCCATCAAGGATTACAGTGGCAACCTGCGGCAAGTATTGCTACGGTTGCGGGAGCAGCATCTTATTGGTGCAATGCCCTGTCTAATCTGATATCAGAGGAGACTACGATTGTGGAGATCCAATAGAGGATCAAGGCTCTTAAATTGGCCAATACTTTTATCTGCGATGCCAACATGCAGGCAATTAGACTGGGAGCTAATATGTCTAGCTTTACTGTCCTAGTGTCAGGTTTTTTTCCCTGTTGTGTTTGCCATGCGCTGCTGGCAGCCATTTTACTCACCTCTCTTCCTGACTGTGGTGCATTGTGGGGGATGCTGCTCATTTCCTGCACTTCCTTTTATGGCCAGACTGGTTTGCATCATCTGTGTGAGACAGGATGCAGTCTCAGAATTGTGATGTCATCAGGTATTATTTAAAGGGCCTCTGTTCAGTATGCTTTGCCTTTGCGTTGTCTCAGACCAGTTTGTGAGAGTTCCTGTGTATTACCTGGCTGCCTGACGTCCTTCCTGGTTCCTGATCCCTGGCTTGTTCCTGACTCTACTGTTTTCCTTGTTCCTGATTCCTGAGTTCCTGATTCGTCTGACTATTCGCTTTGGCTCCTGACTCGGCTCGTCTGACTACCAGCTCTGGTTTTGACACCTGGCTTGTTATTTGACTTGTGGACTTTTTATTATTTTTTGCTATTAATAAAGGTGTGATTATTTTTGCACTTCTCGTCTCAGTCTGATTCCTGGCGCCCTGACACCTAGCTCGTAGAGCTCTGTGGTTAAAATCTTGGTTGGCTGGTGTCTGTTCGAAAGCCAAGCTTTTGGCTTTACCTTATAAGGGTAAAACCTTATTTGGTCCTGGTCTGGCGGAAGTAATTTTAGAAATTACGGGTGGAAAGGGATCAAGAAGAATAGACCTAAGGGTCAACAGACTTCTAATTTTTGTTCCTTTTGCAACTTTAAAGGACAGAAGTCTTCCTCTTTTTCTTCTAATCCAGGTCCTCTTGGAAGTCCAGCCAGCCTTGGAATAAGGGAAAACAAAACCAGAAACCTTTTGTTGTCTCTAAATAAGCATGAAGGATCTGCCCCCGATCTGATTTTGGATCAAGTGGGGGGCAGGCTTTCCTTTTTTCGACAGGCTTGGATATGCGATGTCCCAGGTCCGTGGGCTGTGGACATAGTATCCCAGGGTTACAAGATAGGATTAAAGTCTTGCCCTCCAAGGGGCAGATTTCTCCTGTCAAGACTATCCTCAAACCAGGTAAAGAGGGAGGCCTTTTATATTGCGTAGAGGACCTATCCTCTCTGGGAGTTATTTTACCAGTCCCTCTAGGGGAACAAGGTCTAGGATTCTATTCAAATCTATTTGTGGTTCCCAAAAAGTAGGGAACTTTCCATCCATTTCAAGGCTTAAAGTGCCTCAAAAAATTCCTCAGAGTTCCATCCTTCACGATGGAAACTATTAGTTCCATTCTTTTCATGACTACTATAGACCTGAAGGATACGTATTTACATGTTCCCATTCACAGGGATCATCACCAGTTTCTAAGGTTTGCTTTTCTGGATAAGCTCTTCCAGTTTGATGCACTTCCTTTTGGTCTTGTCATGGCTCCCAGAATATTCACAAAGGTTATGGGGGCTCTGTTGGCGGTGATCAGATCCCAGGGTATTGCTGTGGCGCCTTATCTAGACGACATCTTGGTTCACGAGTCATCTTTTCAACTTGCAAAATCTTATACAGAGATGATGTTGTCTTTTCTACATTGCTACGGGTGGAAAGTGAATCTGGAAAAGAGTTCTATAGTTCCAGATACAAGAGTGTGTGTCCTAGTGACAATTATAGATTCTCTGTCCATGAAGATTTTTCTGACGGATTTAAAAAAATCCAAACTTCTAGCTTCTTGCCTTTCTCTTCTGTCTGCTATTCGTCCCTCAGTGGCTCAATGCATGGAGATGATTGGTCTAATGGTGGCTTCCATGGACATCTTTCCTTTTGATCGGTTCCATCTGAGACCTCTGCAACTATGCATGCTCAGTCAGTTTAACGGAGACAATTCAGATTTATCACAGGTGGATTTCACAGGAAAATCTGGCTCGGGGAACTTGCTTTCTGAGATTGTTCTGGGTGATTGTGACTACGAACGCCAGCCTAGTAGGCTGGGGAGCTGTTTGGGGCTCTCTAAAAGCTCAGGGCCTATGGACTCGGGAGGAGTCTTCTCTCCGCTAAACATCTTGGAGTTGAGAGCAATCTTCAATGCCTTGGTAGCTTGACCTCAATTATCTTTAGTCCGGTTTATCAGATTCCAGTTGGACAACATCACCTCAGTGACTTAAATCAACTGGCTTAAATCAAACACCAGGGAGGAACTTGGAGTTCTTTGGCTATGAAGCAGATGACTCGCATTCTACAGTGGGCGGAAGCTCACGATTGTCTACTTTCTGCCATCTACATTCCAGGAGTGTACAACTGGGAGGCGGATTTTCTGAGCAGACAGACTTTTCATCCCGGGAAGTGGGCTCTCCATCCAGAAGTGTTCTCTTAGATTACCCTCAGGTGGGGGGGGGAAGGGGGGGTTACAGAGTTGGATCTGATGGCGTCTCGTCAAAATGCCAAGCTTCCAAAGTTCCGTTCAAGGTCAAGAGATCCTCAGGCCGCTCTGATAGATGCTCTAGCGGTTCCTTGGATCTTCTCTCTGGCATACTTGTTTCCTCAGTTTGCTCTTCTTCCACAAGTCATTGCTTGTATCAAACAGGAGAGGGCATCTGTAATTCTCTTTTTGCTTATATATTGCTCACTTGCTTATATATTGTTTGCCATGCTTTAAGCGGTTGATGATCATAGATTTCGCTTTCCCAGCTCGTGAGATATGATGGAGAATGCTCAGAGTTATGTGAAAGCAACAAGTTATATGATATAGAGAGAATACCTGTGCGTGGGAATGACATGTAGCATATTGATTCAAAAGGTGTTAGGGGTCGGGTTAGGTTGTGTTTATCTACATGCGTCAGCAGGTAATGTGATAGTTGAAGGTATGCATATTATTTATTAAATGTAGGGCCCAATGTTTCTGCCAGGTCCTCTTAATCTTTAAGATTGCCATTTTGCAAAAGTGAATAATGGGGTATTACTTGGTGCATAGATCGAGTGACTGAAAAGGTTGATTTCAAAGGTAGAGGGACTATGGGGTTATTTACCAGAGTTGTCAGTGGTGAATGTGAAGTTAAAATTGTCTTGTAACCTTTTAAGATTTTGTCCCAGATTTTGAATGTCTCATGTATAAGTAAGGAAGAGTTAGGGAGGTGTGGTTCTCATTTAGTTTTAAGCCAGCATTGGCCTACTAGTTGTGGACTTTTGGAAAGTGCATGTTCGAGAGGCACCCTTTATTTGTGGCTACCATGTTTGCACCAGTCCACAATCCTGGTCATAAAAGTTGCAAAGCAATACAACATTAAATTCGGGGCTCCTAGACCCCTGTGAAGTTTAGCTCAGTATAGAGTGTTTGTGGCAACTTTTGGGCATCTGTGATTCCAAATAAAGGAATTTAAGAGTTTTTGTAGTTGGTATAGTGTGGTGTCAGGTATTGGCACAGGGAGTGTTTGAAAAATGTAAAGAATCTTGGGTAATATTACCATTTTAACCGCATTTATTCTCCCCAACCATAAAATAGGTTTGTGGGTCCATGGGTGCAATGTGGTGACGATATGGACTTTTAAAGGGTCATAGTTAAGGGCAGCTAGCTTTTCAAGGTGCAGAGAAATTTGATACCGGAATTGGTATGAACGGAGTAATGATAAATCATCATGTGTTGCTTCTAGGCTAATGAATTTGAAGTTGTTGATACGGAAATTAGAAAAAACTCCATACACCGTAAAATGATGAATCGGATGGGATAGACGTTTTGAGATTCGTGAGTGTGAGGACAATGTCGTCGGCATAGAGGTACGTTTTATTTTCTTGTGGTCCTATAGTGATTCCGCTAATGGTAGGGGAGGATCGTATGTGTGAAGCCAGAACTTCCATTGCTAGTATGAACAGAGTTGGGGACAATGGGCATCCTTGTCTTGTACTGTTACTAGTTTGGAATGGGCAAGATAGGGAATTGTTTAATTTAATCTTAGCTGTGGGGCAGTTGTAGAGAGTGAGAATTTTATGAATAAATTGGGCATCAAAGCCAAATCTTGTTAAAGTACATGAAAGGAATGACTAGCTTAGGTGATCAAAGGCTTTTTCTGCGTCCTTTGAGAGAATTATAGAGGGAATATGGTGGTTGGCATATTCTATGAGGTTTAAGATTTTGGTCGTATTATCTCTAGCCTCTCGGTGAGGGGTAAATCCCACCTGGTTAGTGTGAGTCGGGATGACCCTGTGGTAATAATTTTGGCATATAATTTAATATCTACATTAAGAAGCGAGATTGGGCGAAAGTTAGGAGTCGTGGCAGGTTTGTCCGGTTTTGGCAGTACTACTGCATGCACCTCCAACATGGAGGAAATGTGGCTCCGTTCGCAATTTAGTTAAAGATTATAGCTAAATGCGGGATACAGGCTTCTTGGAAGGATATTTCCGGAGTGGTGATAGGGTCATTGAGATCTCTTAATTGCTCTTCTGTAAGAACAGGGAGGGGGCAATTCTGGAGGAATTGTTACATTTTATAGAGTAATAAGTATGGAATGTATGTAGAATAGAAGAAAGAATGAAATTCCAGACCGGCTCTGGAATTTCCGGTCTGGAATATCGTTCTTTCTTCTATTTGACCGTTCCATAGGGCTCTCCTGGTGAAGCCCACAGCGAGATCACTCTGACCGCAAACCCGGATCTTGAACCGGAAGGACATACACAGCAACACTAAGACAGGAGCCTCATCTCGAGTAAGTCTGCTTTGTTTATAAATATAACAGAATATATGTTTCTCTGAACTGTTTCTACATTATAAGGCTTGTCTATGAAGGACTGTTTTTCTTAAGGTTACGGTCTCATTTTTGGAGTGATATGCATTTCCTGATGCCGAGTGCTGGGACTATTGTTGTGTGATGTATGTAGAATGTCAGGGGTGTTTTTTGTGGGGGTTTGTTAGATTTTTTTTTTTTTTTTTACATTTATCTTTTATTCAGCCCAAAAACTATGGTTACTGTTTTGTCAGTGTTTGTAAACAGTTTATTTTTACTGATCCATATTTCATCACAGCCTCAAGTTGGGATATGTTTGTTTTTTTTGCATATATTATAGTGTCATCCACATACGTGTGCACAGTTGAGGATTTGCAAACTAAGGGAAGATCATTTATGAATATAGAGAGAAAGAGGGGCCTTAAAATGTAACCCTGGGTCATACTGCTGAAGACATTATTAGAAATAGACACAAATTGAGATCTGTCTGATAAGTAAGAACAGAATCAATTTAACTATTTATCATTTAATCCAGAGGCTTTGATTTTATGTATTCTTTCATGATCCAGATAGAGATTATAACTACTGGGAGCTAGTTAACACACTGGGTGAGCCAATAACATATATGTGCAGCCACCAATCAGCAGCTCATGAGCCTACCTAGGTATCCTTTTCAACAAAGGATATCAAGAGAATGAAGCAAATTAGGTAATAGAAGTATTTTGGAAAGTTGTTTAAAATCACATTCTCTGTCTGTATCGTGAAAGAAAAAAATTGGGTTTCATGTCCCTTTTAAGATGTCATGATCAACAGTGTTAAAGGTCTTCCAAAATCTAGGAAATTCCAGTCTGTAGCTCATTGGTAACTTAAGAGGGCTTTTACAGTAGAATGGTTTGGTTTGGGTGAAAGTCAGATTGGAAGTACTGGTAAAATCTGCACAGTTGGCTATAGGCATATTTCTCCACAGGCAGTAAGAATATAGGCCCATAGGTTTGAGACTAGAGTTTTATCTCCACTTTTGTGGACTGGAACAACCCTTTCTGTTTTCCAGGATATTTAAGGATACAATGGATAATTAAGGATACAATGGGAAGGGCAGTAGCTGGTGCACTGAGCTTTAGGTACATAATTGTTTACTTAACTGTACTATAACCCCTTCGCTGCAAATGACAAACACGTTGTAGTCATCTGCACAATGCTTTTAGTGCTAGTGACAAACGTGCCTCGTCCTCCAGGGCAGAAGGCCACTTTTGGAGCTCATTGGGGACCCCCCTACACTTATAACAGCATCTGTGATCTAGTTGCCCAGCATTGCCAGGGATGTTACCACGCCCACACCTAAACTTTCAAATTTACTACTGTAATCTAATTTGCTTTGTTCTATTGGTATTCTTTGTTGAAAAGCATACCCTGGAAGCTCAGTAGCAGCAATTCATTCCTGGGAGATGGTTTCTGATTAATGACTGCACATAAATGCCTTGTGTCATTGTCACACTTGATGTGTTCAGCTAGGTCCCAGTAGTGCATTGCTGCTCTTGCAATAAGATACCAAAAGAATGAACTAAATGAGATAACAGAAGTATCTTTTTAGAAAGTATTTAATCTGTGCATTGTTATTCATTTGTGCTTTTTCCCACTTATTTTCCTACAGATCGTGACATCGTATTGTCCTGCTAATAATTTGCCGATTGCCAGAGTTAAACAGGTATTTTTTTATTTTTTTATTCTTATCTGTGTCTGATTAACTAATACAAGAGTTGTGCGCACACAAATAAATTCATATATAATGGAACAGTTAGTTTTTGCATGGTTTTTAACTCTAGTGCAAAGCAAATGGAGACCGGCTTATTGTGCTCTTCCATATAGCTATTGTTTATAGGACTTTTATAAGTTACTCAATGACACATTTTTTTATTTATTTTTATTTTATTGAGGTAAAATTTGGCATACATAAATCGCATTCAAACACTCCATAAGTACTAACATAGGAAACACAATACAGAGCTGAAAAAATGTAAATACAAGCGTTGATAGTAATATCCACTAATAGGATAATAAAAATAATAGATAGATAGTGTTAACAATGTTATGTAAACATATTCTTCATTCATGCCAACAATGGTGTAAGTCTCCCCTTTTAGTTAAGGGGCCACTCATGGACCCCTACCCAAGTGGGTTTCTTATTGCACAGGGAGGCTACCTGCACTAGAAAGACCACTCATGGATCTTGTTATGTTTACCTCAGATTTTAAATGTTTTTATAAGTTTAATAAGGACTTATATTTAAAACGTCTTTCATAGAACTATAAAGAAAATATCTAGAATCAAGGTTTATTTAAACAAATAACTGTGAGAATGAATATTGGGAAACTACACATTTTAAAGTGAGCTTACCATAAGAAACCCATAATTTCAGAAGGTTACCCTGCTAAGGCACTTATCCATCCAACCATTTAGTTATTGCGCAAGGGAGTCCCATAGAGGAAACTCATTGGGTTTTTATTTTATTTTAACGCTTAGCATAAAGAATTGTAATCTGAGGCACGATATGAAGTTTAATTATGCCAATAAGTGGGCCAACTTAATTTGTCTTAAAAGGCTTGAGAGCTGATTCTAAACAGATCCCTTGTGACCACATGGAAGCTCTTAAATAAAAGTTAGGGACCTTTAAAAAAAGATAAAAGTTTGGTTACCATACAATGCAGTCTGAGTTCTCTACTCCTCAATGACACATTTGTCATGTGTTTCTCTGTTTCATCCGTCCTTTGCCCCTTGAATTGCATAGTAATTTGGAACAAATTATTCAAATGTTATTTTAATTAAATGTATTTAAAATTATAATTGGGGGTTAGCATCAAGGCCTGTGTGTCAAAATGTTCACTATTAGCAGCATTATCTAATTTTTTATATAGTTTAATGTAATGGTAATCATTTTATTAACCTTTAACAGCTGAGTTTGTCCTGCAGGGATTAGAACCTGTGACCCAAACATTTTGCTACTTGAACCATCTGAGCCTTATCAGTGGTCTGAAATTTGTTGCACTCACTGAATGGTAAATTTTATTAATTGTTTTTATTTGCACTGCTTGTTTTAGGCCAGTCTGGAAGACTATAATGAAACAGTCAATAAAGCAAAAGAAGCATGGAAAATCTGGGCAGATGTAAGTATTAATGTAACAATCTAGGCAAGTTCTGGTGCTTTATATAAAGGTAATACTTTATATAAAGGTAATACTGTCAGTCATTTTGTGGGATAGTCACTGTATGACAGCTTTTCACCGCTGTTCCTCCTGCAGCTCTCCGTACATTGCCACACCACTGAGCTGCTTAACGCAGCCCATATCATATCTAGCTCTCCTCTACTCTGTCCCTGGCACACCAGTCCCAGATTCACTCTAGGAAACATTAGAAGTTATGTAGCAATCATAATAGTGTTGCAGTATTATTTAGTTGAAATAGTTTTTGATTAACTCCTCTCCTCCTTTAAAAGTAACAAGAAATACACAAACAGTTCACATTATGGGAACAATATACATCTCAACATAGAAATCTATCGAAATAAGCATGTCCACTCCAGTAAAGTTCTCTTTAGTTAAGTCTTTTAACAGTCCATATGTGGTATCTCTCCGTTTTTAACACGAAAACTTCAGCAATGGGGTTTATTCTTCCCCTTCAACTTATATCTTGTATTAATGAATCAGTCTTCTCCGTAATGAAATGAGGAGTAACCTTTTTCCAATAAAGTTTCCCTCCTTTTTACTCCATATCTTGCACAATTGGGCTAATGTCTATCTTAGGGAGTAAATTGATGTGGGGGGTAATATCCCAGTACATCTTCAACCTTAATTGTCAACGTAATACATGTAAACAAATTAAACCAACAAAACAAATAAACAAGAACATCTATAGAGTTATATTTTGCCACAGCACTATTCATCTTTTCGGTATCTAAAAGTTGCTAGCTCATCCAAATATTGATCCGTATAAACTTGATTTACCGTACCAACCACCTAACTCTTTTCTCTCAACCTCTCCCCATAAAGTTTTATTAACTTTCTCCTATTCTCTAGGTCCATTTTAGACACCATGCTATATTACTGCTTACTGTTTCCCATTATTCAATAAAACCAAACCTTTTGGAATAGAGACTCTGTGTTTTGTACATTTGCTGCTGATTCATACATCAAGTATGTCATCTGGATTCTAGTTAGGACCTCTGCCCAATATTTTGCAATGGTTGTTCTGGTTATAGTACAAAGAATTCTAATAAACATATTTATGTGTGCATTGAATCCAGAGATGCTTTCGTGTAATAATGCTTGAGCCGGGGTGAGAGAGATTTGCTCATTTAGCACCTTACTCAACAGTTGAGACAGTTCCTGCCATATTTTGCTTACCTTTGTACACTCCTCTCCCACCACATGTGGAAATAAGAACCTACTGCCTCGCAGCCTCTATAGCAATGAGCAGAACTCCCCTTGACCATGTGGGCAGTCTTTATTGGGGTCAAGTACCATCTGAAGGTTGTTTTTAATATATTCTCTCTAAGATCAGCACTAATGAGACCCTTACTAGCCTGATGAACTATTTCGTTCCACTTTCCCGTCTCAATCTCTTTGCCTAAATCTGTTTCCCATTTTAGCAGTACCTGGGTTTTAGTCTGTCCTCTGGTCTCTTGAATTGCTATATACAGTCTAGAAATTGCTTTTTTAGATCTGTGGAGGGATGTACACAGGTGTTCTAGAGTGGTCTGCTGACTATGTACTCTAATTGTCTCTAGGTATGTTCGTATGGCTGACATTACTTGGAGATATAGGAACCACTGCAAGGGAATAGGCTCAAGTTTCTGTTGAAGTTGTGCAAATGTCAATAGCTTACCCTGAAGTTGCAGATCCGCCACCCTATATAACCCCTTGTTTTCCCACTTCTTAACCCGGTGTTTGTATTCATCATTTATAATATATTTAAGAGGCACTATCAGTGTGTGTATAGGAATTATCTTGCCCGTCCGACAGGATGATGTCCACTGCTGTCTTGAAATCAATGTGGTTTTGTCTGGTATAGGGCACGGGATTCGCAAAGATCCCTGTTCCAGAGAATGCCATCTGGCCTCTCTTGTTTCAACATTTCTGCCTCTAGAGCCGGCCATAGAATGTCAGTTTGTCGTCTCCCTAATATTTAGTTTTGGGCTAATCAGGCTGCTGTGTAGTAATCATGTAAATTAGGGGCTCCCATCCCTCCCAGTTGTCTATGTCTATCCATGATGTGGTGTGAAATCCTTGGATGTTTATTATCCCTCAGAAATCTATGTATATCTCTCTGAAGATTGTCAAGGTTTGGGATATGTAGTTTAATCGGGCGTACTCTGAAGAGATACAAAATTCTCGGCAAAATTGTCATTTTCACCGCAGACAATCTACCGTACCAGGAAAAGCCCATCTTCCTCCATTTCCCCAGATCTGATCGGATTGCTTTGAACAAGGGAGCATAGTTTGTCGCATAAAGCTTCGAAGAGTGTGTTGTGAGCTTAATCCCTAGGTATTTCAATCCCTCTGACACCTATTGAAAATCGAAATTTGCCTCAATCAATTTAATCGTGTTTTTTGGGATGGATAAGGGGAGTGCCTCACATTTTCTCGCATTAACTTTATAGCTGCTAATGGTTCAATACATATTGCGAAAATTAACGGAGAGAGCGGGCATGTTGCAGTATTATTTAAAGGGACACAAATCCCACAATTGTTCTTTCATAATTCAGATACACATATAATTTGAAACAACTTTCCAATCTACTTCAATTATAAAATACTTTATTCTCTTGGTATTCTTTGTTGAAGGAGCATCAATGCACTACTGGGGCCTAGCTGAACATATCAGTGAGCCAGTAACAAGGCAAATATGTGCAACCACCAATCAGCAGCAAGCTCCCAAGTATGCTTTTCAATGAAGGATACCAAGAGAACAAAGTAAATCTGATAATAGAAGCAAATTGGATAGTTGTTTAAAAGGATATGCTCTATTGGAAAGAAAAATGTTGGGTTTCATGTCCCTTTAAGATTTAATCCCTTGACCCAAAAGGAGGTATGTATACATGATGTGGTACTTTGCCCATCGTACTTCATAACATATATGTACGCCCTTGCTTCAGGAAGTTACGGTAGCGATATAAAGGCAGGTGCCTGATCGTAACAGACAGTGACACAGTTTGTGTCACTGACTGTAACAAACTCCCGTTTGCTCTATTGGGAGGAATGGAGGAAATTGGTGTGCGACACATTGATGGAGTGGGAGGAAGGGGTGAGACCCTCTAGTGCCGAAAAATTAGTGTGGATGGGAGAGGGAGTAGTTGCTACACTACAGAAAAAAAATTAGGAATTTGGGTAGGGGAACCTTGCATTAGTGATCACTGGGGGGTGGGTTGGGCCGCTATACACACAAAAATATTTAAAATAACTAAAAAAAATAAGTAAAAATAATAATAAAAAAATCAATCTATATAAATTGTGTACTAGCAGACAGCTGCCAGTATCTATGATGTCGGACACCATTAGGAGGAGGAGGGTACGGTGGATCCTACACTGCAAGAAAATAAATAAATTATTAAAACAAAACAAAAAACTTCATACTGGCAGGCTCTCTGGCTGTACTTCCAATTGTTGTTAGGAATGTGGGTGTAAGAGGGGAGAGAACTGTTTTGGAGGGATCAGGGAGGTTGGAAGTGGGAGGGTAATCCCTGTATTAAAATACTATTTCCCTTACTAATTAACCCCTTCACTGCCAAGAATTTCAGAAGTATGGTGTACAGCTGCAATAAGCAGACTTCTAATTGGAAAGCCATGTATGTCTATTTCTGAACAAAGGGGACCCCAGAGAACCTTTCACAAACATTTGTCTTATGACTGCAGTAGAAACCGAAGACAAAACACTGTGTGCAAAGCTGTGTCTATATAAATAGATTATTAGTCTCATCCAAGCAATGAGAATACTTTCTACAAACGAGCGGATAGCCACAGATTTGTGTAATCAGTCGTACATGCCAATGTATACACTCAGTTGGGGACTTTGATGTCAATCGCTCTTGGAGGTATAATCAACCAGGATATGCACTCGGTCCCCAGGGATAAAAATAAGAACACACGTTGTGTACCATGTATCTGCTGTAGGTCCGTTCTAGCCTCACTAGAGCTGTTCACCCCTCCAATTAAATGTGCCTGGGTGCATTTTCAATTTGAAATAAAAGCATTTTTGCAATATACTTTCATCAACAAAAATGGTTTTAGTAAAATGTACTACTGTTTTTCTGTGGAATATGCACGTATCTTGTGAGGGCCCATGCACCAGTATTCATACACCATGCTTGCTCAGATAGCAGGCAATGGTGTTTATTACTTCTGAAGACATTTGTGTCATACCAATCATTGCTGACTCTGGTGTGGTGTTTGATTACTGGTGTACGTGCCTTCACAGTATATGTGTGTATCCCATTAAAAAACATTAATAACTTTTACTAGCAGCATTTTTGCTAACAAAAGTAAATTGCAACAATGCTTATATTTCAAATTAAAATGACCTTTTCTATCCCTTTAATTAAACTCGCACATAAAAAACAAAAGTAAAAATGTATATAATTTCTGGTTCTAGTGTTTATTTTTAAACTTTTGCATTAATGCGTAGTTATAATTATTTATTTTTAAGATTCCTGCTCCAAAACGTGGTGAGATAGTACGACAAATTGGTAACGCACTTCGAAAGAAGATCAAACGTCTAGGACATCTGGTATGGTTTACATAGTTTACTATATTAATAAGTTGCTCTCCATAAAGTATTGTACCTTATTATTTTGTGGTTCTTGTGAATGTGGCTAAATATAATTCTTTATTTTCTTTCCTATGACATGGAGAGTCCAAGATGTCATTCCAATTACTAGTGGGATATTCAACTCCTGGCCAGCAGAAGGAGGCAAAGAGCACCCCAGCAAAGCTGTAAAGTGTAACCCCCAGTCATTCTCTTTGTCTGTCAATGGAGGATGTGCGAAGTTGGTGTCTGAAGATATTTAATCCTTTTAGGGGTTCTTTTCCATGCATGCAAGGATTAGAGGCTATGCTGTGTCCATGCCAATCTCTTTAGTAAGAGTAATGGTGGCTCGAGGTAGTCTTTGCTTTATTTCTAACATTATGCTACTCCTATATGGAAAACCAGGGTTGGTGACTCTGTATTTTCTTTCTCTATAGGTCCCTGATAGATATTGTGATCTATCACACCTAGAGGTGTTCCTGCCCTACAACAGAGCAGGTAAGGGCCTTTTTTACCTTCCAGGTGGGAGGACTTAAGGAGCTAAGGTCAAGGATCCCTGGAGGGGATTAGTACCTATCCCTTTCATTAGACACATGTCAGGGATTTTATGGGCAGTGGAGTTTTTCCTTTATACGGTGAAAAGGCTCTTAATAAGCATTTAGGACATAAGAAGTTAATTCCTTATATAGAATAACGGTTCCCTTTTTATTATAGGAGTGAAGTCTCCTATATTATGCTTAGGGCAATACCTCTGGGGAGGCAGGTGCGTGTCTCTTTAAAGGTTAATCTGAGACCTCCGCACGCTTATATCTCACATGCCGAGATTTTCATACTCCCTATGTGTATCTCAGCCGACAGGCTCTTCACTCAGGTCTTCAATGGGAAAGTACTTAATGTAGAATCTGCTAACTTTTTAGTTACTGTTTCCTCACTAATATTACATTTTATCTTGGGAAATCAGGATGCTGCTTGATGAAATTACATCTTTTATTAGACATAAAATAAGTATTTACATAGAAACAAGTTACTGACTAATGTAAGGGAAGGGGAGAGAGAGATGGAAGGGAAGAGGTAAGTGAGAAGAGAGCTTAGCCTACATACAATGTCAACTTACTAACTTATATTTCTCCAACATTGGTGTGTCCGGTCCACGGCTTCATCCTTACTTGTGGGATATTCTCTTCCCCTACAGGAAATGGCAAAGAGAGCACACAGCAAGAGCTGTCCATATAGTCCCCCCTCTGGCTCCGCCCCCCAGTCATTCTCTTTGCCGCTCTGAACAAGTAGCATCTCCACGGGGATGGTAAAGAGTATGTCATCGGCTCCACCATGGAAGCTACCTTTGAGACAGGATCTTCTAGTACAAGGTCCATTCGAACATCCAAATTTAGTCTCCCTGCATCTGACTGCTTGGAAATTGAACGCTTGATTCTATCTAAGTGTGGGTTTTCGGATTCAGTGATAGACACTCTGGTGCAAGCCAGAAAACCTGTAACTAGAAAAATTTACCATAAGATATGGCAAAAATATATCTGTTGGTGTGAATCCAAGGGATTCTCTTGAAGTAAAATTAAAATTCCTAGGATACTTCCTTTCTCCAAGAGGGTTTGGATAAAGGGTTGTCAGCTAGTTCCTTTAAGGGACAGATATCTGCTCTGTCTGTTTTATTACACAAACGTCTGGCAGCTGTGCCAGATGTACAGGCGTGTGTACAGGCTTTAGTTAAAATCAAGCCTGTTTACAGAACTCTGACTCCTCCTTGGAGTCTAAATTTAGTTCTTTCAGTTCTTCAGGGGGTTCCGTTTGAACCCATGCATTCCATAGATATTAAGTTACTATCTTGGAAAGTTTTGTTTTTGGTTGCTATTTCTTCTGCTAGAAGAGTTTCTGAATTATCTGCTTTGCAGTGTACTTCTCCCTATCTGGTATTCCATACAGATAAGGTAGTTTTTCGCATCAAGCCTGGTTTTCTTCCAAAGGTCGTTTCCAACAGGAATATTAACCAGGAAATTGTTGTTCCTTCTCTGTGTCCGAATCCAGTTTCGAAGAAGGAACGTTTGTTACACAACCTAGATGTGGTCAGTGCTTTGAAATTCTATTTAGAAGCAACAAAGGATTTCAGACAAACTTCATCCTTGTTTGTCGTGTATTCTGGTAAGAGGAGAGGGCAGAAAGCTACTGCTACCTCTCTTTCTTTTTGGCTGAAAAGCATCATCCGATTGGCTTATGAGACTCCCGGATGGCAGCCTCCTGAACGAATTACAGCTCATTCTACTAGAGCTGTGGCTTCCACATGGGCCTTCAAGAACGAGGCTTTTGCCAAATTTTACAAATTCGATACTTATGCTTCTTCGGAGGCTGTTTTTGGGATAAAGGTTTTGCAAGCCGTGGTGCCTTCCGTTTAGGTAACCTGATTTGCTCCCTCCCTTCATCCGTGTCCTAAAGCTTTGGTATTGGTTCCCACAAGTAAGGATGAAGCCGTGGACCGGACACACCAATGTTGGAGAAAACAGAATTTATGTTTACCTGATAAATTTCTTTCTCCAACGGTGTGTCCGGTCCACAGCCCGCCCTGGTTTTTAATCAGGTTTGAAAAATTTCTTTCTTTATACACTACAGTCACCACGGCACCTTATGGTTTCTCCTTTTTCTCCTAACCGTCGGTCGAATGACTGGGGGGCGGAGCCAGAGGGGGGACTATATGGACAGCTCTTGCTGTGTGCTCTCTTTGCCATTTCCTGTAGGGGAAGAGAATATCCCACAAGTAAGGATGAAGCCGTGGACCGGACACACCGTTTGAGAAAGAAATTTATCAGGTAAACATAAATTCTGTTATTCATTCATTCTCTCACACAGCCCAGCCCACACTCAGTTGTAAATTCCTCAGTCAGAGAAAAGATGACATCATTAGATCAGTGGGGGTAGAATGTCACGTCCTTAGGCTATTGGTTATAGGAACAGAGATTTAATCAGAGCCTTGTATTTTATGACACCACCTGTGAGATGCTAACTATTGGTAAGAGTTGTAAAATTTGTTTGTGAATCCTTTCTTCTTTTGAGGCATTGTTTTGATAGAGAATTTGCTCAGATCTCCAACTGGTTTTTCCCCAAACTTGTCTTGTCACCTCTGAACGGAAACAAGCTGGTAACTAGGTCAGTATCACCAATGCTATTCTTAATCTGCATTTAACCCTTTAAGTCCTTGATGTTGTAGACAAATGTCCCTTAGCATTTCAATATCCAATAATGTCCATGGAAATAACAGTCTGATATTAAAGTTAGGTGTGTTCATAAAAGACAACACTTATGTTGGCGTCTTTGTAGATGAATCTCATGGCATTGCATCTCAATTTCAAATTGCAGAGATGCAGATCGAGGTTGAAGGATACTCAAGGCAGAGTTGGTAGACGCATTAGAAGTACCTTGGGGTTATCAACTAGTTTATCTGTTTCCCTAGATTGTGTTCCTTCCACATGTGATAGTGTGGATCAAATAATAGAGGGTATCTGCATGGCTATGCAGGATTTAGTACGCAGATCTCATTAGATTGTCGTCTGCTCCCCCCCCCCAAGGCGTCTTCCTCAGAGACCGGACTTTCTAGGTCAGGGTTATTGCTTTTACCAAAATCCAGATTCTCTGAGACTGACTACATGCAGATTTTAACTAATGATTTTAGCTCAAAGGTTTTTTTGAGTCTGTGATAGATACTCTGAAACAGGTTAGCAAACCTGTCACCAGGTGTATAAATCATAAGGTGTGGAAGGTGTATTTATCTTGGTGTGCTGGGCACGGTTTCTCCTGGCACAGATTGAGATTTCCACGTATTCTTCCGTTTTTACAAGGGCAACTTGGAATGAGTCTTTCGACTAGTTTATTAAGAGCCAGATATCGTTTTTTTCTGTTTTGTTACATAGAAAGTTTGCACGTTTGCCTGATGTTCAATCCTTTGTTCAAGCTATGGCTAGAATTAGACTGGTTTTCAAACCTATTGCTCCACCTTAAAACCTTAACTTTGTTCTTAGAGAATGCAAAGGCTCAAACCGAACTTGCTCTAATAGTCTATATGGAAGGTGTTATTCTTGTTAGCAATCTCTTCACCATACAGAGTTTCAGAATTGTCTGCTCTTCAGTGTGCTCCTCATTATCTGCTGTTTCATTAGGATAAGGCTGTACTACAAACAAAGTCCGGCTTCCTACCTAAGGTGGTCTCGAACGGACAATATTAATCAGGAAATTGTTGTACCATCTCTTTAACCCAATTCCTGTTCTTCTAAAGCAGGGATGGGGAACCTTGGCACTCCTGATTTTTCTGAACTAAATTACCCATGATGCTTAGGCACTCTGAAGTCCAGTTTAACATCATGGGAAATGTAGTTCTGAAACATTTGGAGGGCCAATGTGTTCCCCATCCTTGTACTAAAAAGAGACTATTACACACCACCTTGATGTAGTTAGGACATTAAAGTTTTACCTTCATGCTATAAAGGATTTTCATCAATCGTCTATATTTCTTTTACTTCTAGGACAGACATTCTACAGGTCACAGTGTGACTCTGATTATTCCCTAAGAAGACGGTCTGGGAGCAGGTTATATCTGTTTTTGATGATATCTTTGTTAGGAGCAGTTGGGCTGTTTTTTTTTTTTTTTGTATCTGGGCACTTTTCGACAAAGATGTCTAACACTTTGATACAGGATTTTTTTTTTTGCTTGTGGGGGCAGATTTGGAGGGCTGTCTCTATTTCATTCTTTGAGGGAAAAAGATAAGGGCATATATGTACTGAGGGGAATTTGTTTTTAGCCACGATCGTGGCAAATGGCCGCTTTGCACTCTTTTGAAAAAAGAAGGCGGTCCTCTAGTAGCTGCGCCATCTTAGCAATCAGATCTCCTGTGACAGCATTTAATTTCAGCGCTCTTTCGAACTAGGAGGTGTTGAGTGCCTCCGCTATAGCGCTGGGGTTTTTAGGTGGCATTTAGATAAGGAGTCATAATGGTTTTTGTTTTGTTTTTATGTCTGGGATAAACGTTATATTTTTGACAGTTATGGAGGACAATTTTTCTTTGGATATTTCTAACACTCCTAGAATTATATCAGATAAATGCTTCTATTGTGAAGAGGCCACAGTGTGTCCCTCTACACAGTTCTGCTCTATTTGCTTATCATCTGTATTAAAAACTAAGAAGGGATCTATCCCTGTTCCTCTCTTGCCTGATAAATTTAACCCCTCAGATCCCTCCACCTCTCATGACTCTGTTGGCCAAGTGATGCATCAGCTTTCTCCTCAGCCCCAGTCCCTTAATGTCACAAGCAGTGCCCTGCAGCTTATTACAATTTCTACCTGGAGGTGTTTTTTTACTGGTGAACTTTGCAGTTCAGTTACAATCCACTGTCTATGCTGCATTAAATGCCCTGTCTGTTGCGGCCACGCATAACAGAAAATTAAACATGTTTTCCCTGATGCAGAGTTTAATCCTCCTATTCAGTCTGTGTTGGACAGTGTGTCTTATCATTCTGAGGATGAACTGACTTAGATAGCGTCTGGGGGGAGCTTTCTGACTTGGATACCTCTGAGGAGAAGTCAGTTGAACCTGAGGAGGTGAGCTTCAGGTTCAAACTTCTTCGATATTTACTTATGGAGGTCCTGTCGATCCTGGGTGTCCCTGAGCCTAAACCATCAGAGGAACCTAAGATTCCTAAGCTGAACAGGGTTTAAGAAGTCAAGAGTATGGCGGAAATCATTGCTAAAGAATGGGAGAAGCCTGGAATTCCATTCTCTCCTTTAGCTACTTTTAAGAGAATGTTTCCAGTTCCTGACTCTCACCTGGAATTGTGTAGTTCCATCCCTAAGGTGGATGGAGCCATTTCTACCCTGGCTAAACATACTACTATCCCTCTTGAGGATAGTACCTCCTTCAGGGACCCCATGGATAGAAAGATGGAGGGGTATTTAAGGAGGATGTTTCACCAGACAGAGCTTCTTTTTCCACTGGACGCAGCCATTGCGGCTATCACGGGTGCTGCCACCTATTGGTGCGACTTGATTCTGGTTGAAACCCCATAAAAAGATATCCATTTGTGGATTATGGCTCTTAAAATTTCCAATTCCTTCATTTGTCAGGCTAACATGCAGATCATTCGTCTGAATGCTAAATCCTCTGGGTTTCGAGATGCTTGTGTGAAGAGCCATTTGGTTAAAGTCCTGGTCAACAGACATGGTAACCAAATCTAGACTCCTTGTATTTAAAGGGAGAGACATTGTTTCGTCCTGGTCTGGATTCTTTTATCTCCACGGTGACTGGAGGAAAGGGCGCTTTCCTCCCTCAGGATAATAAGACTAAGTCCAAGGGTTGCCAGTCATCTAATTTTTTTCATTCAGATAAGGGTTTGAGAGCTCAGCCTGCCGCAAAGGCTGATCAGACCAAGAATCCCAGGAAGCAAGGCCAGTGGAACAAAGGCAAGCAGTCCAAGAAGCCCTCCGGCGACAACAAGTCTGCATGAAGGGACAGCCCCCAATCCGGGACCTGATCTAGTACGGGGCATGCTTTCTTTCTTCTGAGATGTCTGGGCTTGAGACGTTCAGGATCCATGGGTTTTGGATGTAGTCTCCTAGGGGTACAGGATAGGTTCTGATCTCGCCTGCCAAGAGGCAGATTCTGTCATGAAGACTTAACTCCAACCCTGTAAAGAGGGCAGCCTTTTTAAATTGCGTACAGGAGCTATCTGCTTTGAGAGTGATTGTACCCGTACCCCTATCAGAGAGGAGCCTAGGGTTTTATTCAAACCTGTTTGAAGTTCCCAAGAAAGAGGGAACTTTCCATCCAATCCTGGATCTAAAATGTCTCAACAAGTTCCTCAAAGTTCCGTCCTTCAAATGGAGACCATCAAATCCATTCTCCATTTGGTCCAAGAGGGTCAGTTCATGACCACCATAGACCTGAAAGTTGCATATCTCCATGTTTCCGATCCAAAGGGATTATTTCCAGTGTCTGCAGTTTGTCTTTCTGGACAAACCTTTCCAGTTTGTAGCTCTTCCTTTTGGTCTAGCTACTGCCCCAAGGATCTTTACAAAGGTATTAGGAGCCCTTCTTGCAGTATCCAGAATGTAAGGTATCACGGTTGCTCCTTACCTGGACGATGGTTCAGGCTCCATCTTTCCCTTTGGCAAGATCTCACATGAAATCTCTACTGTGTCTCCTTCAGACTCTCGGCTGGAAAATGAATTTGGACGAAAGCTCTCTGGTCCCCAACACGAGGGTATGCGTTCTGGGAATGATATTCAATTTCCATTAAGATCTTCCTAATGGATCAAAGACGAGCAAAGCTTCTCTCTGCCTGTCTTTCTCTTCAGTCCTCTGTAGATCCTCTCCATAGCAATTGTTTGTTTCATGTCATGTTGACATGAAACAGTTATGGAGAGGATGCATTTTGTGGTGTCTAGCATATTTTGTTTTTAAATCCTTTGTATGTTACTATTTATCTTGGTGTGAGAAACAAGGTTTCCCTTGGCACAAAGTGAGTATTCCTCAGATTATTTTGTTTCTATAAGATGGCCTGGAAAACAGTTTATCCACCAGTTCTATCAAGGGTCAGATCACTGGCCAATTTCTTGTGCAGTAAAACAGAAAGGGCAATCTTCCTGAAGTTCAGTCCTTTGTTCAGGCCCTGGTTAGAATCAGGCCTGTGTTTAAGCCAGTTGCTCCTCCTTAGAGCCTTAATCATCATCTTTGTGTTATTCAAAGGGCTCCATTTGAGCCTATGCATTCTGTTGATATTAAACTTTTGTCATGAAAAGTTTTATTTTTGTTGGCTGTTTCTTCTGCTCGCAGAGTTTGAGTTATTTGCTTTGCAATGTGGTCCCCCTTATCTTATTTTCCATGCGGATAAGGCTGTCTCAGACCGCAATGTCAATCAGGAAATTGTAGTTCCTTTCTCTTGTTAAGTGTGTTCAGTCCACGGGTCATCCATTACTTATGGGATATATTCTCCTTCCCAACAGGAAGTTGCAAGAGGATCACCCAAGCAGAGCTGCTATATAGCTCCTCCCCTCACATGTCATATCCAGTCATTCTCTTGCAACCCTCAACAAAGAAGGAGGTCGCGAGAGGAGTTGGAGTTTTTACTTAATTATTCTTCAATCAAAAGTTTGTTATTTTAAATGGCACCGGAGTGTGCTGTTTTTCTATCTCAGGCAGTATTTGGAAGAAGAAACTGCCTGCGTTTTCTATGATCTTAGCAGGCGTAACTAAGATCCACTGGCTGTTCTCGACATTCTGAGGAGTGGGGTAACTTCAGAAAATGGGAATAGCATGCGGGGTCCCCCGCAAATGAGGTATGTGCAGTACAATATTTTCTGGGAATGGAATTGACTAAGAAAACACTGCTGTTACCCGTATGATGTAAGTACAGCCTTAAATGCAGTAGTAGTGACTGGTATCAGGCTGATAAATGTATGCACAGTAGAGTTATTTTCTAGGGACTAGAATTTGACTGAGAAAATACTGTTAATACTGAAATAATGCTTAAGCCTTTATCTGCAGTAGTAGCGACTGGTATCAGGCTGATAAATGTATGCGCAGTTGAGTTATTTTCTAGGGACTAGAATTTGACTGAGAAAATACTGTTAATACTGAAATAATGCTTAAGCCTTATCTGCAGTGGAAGCGACTGGTAGCAGGCTTAGTGATAACTTTGCATGACATTGAAAAAAGTTTGTTTTTAAAACGTTTACTGGCATGTTATTCGTTTTGTGAGGTACTTTGGTGATAAATCCTTTTGGGCATGATTTTTTTCCACATGGCTAACGTATATTTCTGCATAGAAACCGTTATATCAGGTCTCCCACTGTTGTAAATGAGTGGGAGGGGCCTTTTTTAGCGCCTTGTTGCACAGTTAAAATTCTAGCACAGTCTTCCTGCTTCTTCCTCCTTGATCCAGGACGTCTCTAGAGAGCTCAGGGGTCTTCAAAATTCGTTTTTGAGGGAGGTAATCAGTCACAGCAGACCTGTGACAGTGTGTTTGACTGTGATAAAATCTTAATTTGATATCCGTTTTTGGGTACTGAGGGGTTAATCATCCTTTTGCTAATGGGTGCAATCCTCTGCTAATTAATACATTTAAAGAATTGTTGACTATAACTGAATTAGTTCTTTGTTATTCAACTGTGTTTTTTATAAGCGCTGCAGCGTTTTTTATATTGCTTGTAAACTTATTGAAAGTAATTTCCAAGCTTGCTAGCTTCATTGCTAGTCTATTTAAACATGTCTGATACAGAGGAATCTACTTGTTCATTATGTTTAAAAGCCGATGTGGAGCCCAATAGAAATATGTGTACCAATTGTATTGATATTACTTTGAATAAAAGTCAATCTGTACCGATAAAGAAATTATCACCAGACAACGAGGGGGAAGTTATGCCGTCTAACTCTCCTCACATGTCAGTACCTTCGTCTCCCGCTCGGGAGGTGCGTGAGATTGAGGTGCCCAGTACATCAAGGCCCTTACAAATCACTTTACATGATATGGCTAATGTTATGAAAGAAGTATTATACAATATGCCCGAGTTAAGAGGCAAGCGCGACAGCTCTGGGTTAAGGACAGAGCGCGCCGATGACACGAGAGCCATGTCTGATACTGCGTCACAATTTGCAGAACATGAGGACGGAGAGCTTCATTCTGTGGGTGACGGTTCTGATTCGGGGAGACCGGATTCAGAAATTTCAAATTTTAAATTTAAGCTTGAGAACCTCCGCGTGTTGCTAGGGGAGGTGTTAGCGGCTCTGAATGATTGTGACACGGTGGCAATCCCAGAGAAATTATGTAGGCTGGATAAATACTATGCGGTACCGGTGTGTACTGACGTTTTTCCTATACCAAAGAGACTTACAGAGATTATTATCAAGGAGTGGGATAGACCCGGTGTGCCTTTTTCCCCTCCTCCGATATTTAGAAAAATGTTCCCTATAGACGCCACCACACGAGACTTATGGCAGACGGTCCCTAAGGTGGAGGGAGCAGTTTCTACTTTGGCCAAGCGTACCACTATCCCGGTGGAGGATAGCTGTGCTTTCTCAGATCCAATGGATAAAAAATTAGAGGGTTACCTTAAGAAAATGTTTGTTCAACAAGGTTTTATATTACAGCCTCTTGCATGCATTGCGCCTGTCACTGCTGCAGCGGCATTCTGGTTTGAGTCTCTGGAAGAGGCGATTCGCACAGCACCATTGGATGAGTCTTTGAGCAAGATTAGAACCCTTAAGCTGGCTAATGCGTTTGTTTCGGATGCCGTAGTGCATTTAACCAAACTTACGGCTAAGAATTCCGGATTCGCCATACAGGCGCGCAGAGCGCTATGGCTTAAATCCTGGTCAGCAGATGTAACTTCTAAGTCTAAACTACTGAACATTCCTTTCAAAGGGCAGACCTTATTCGGGCCCGGCTTGAAGGAAATTATTGCTGACATTACTGGAGGTAAGGGCCACACCCTTCCTCAGGACAGGGCCAAATCAAAGGCCAAACAGTCTAATTTTCGTGCCTTTCGTAATCTCAAGGCAGGAGCAGCATCCTCCGCTCCAAAACAGGAAGGAACTACTGCTCGTTACAGACAGGGTTGGAAAGGCAACCAGTCATGGAACAAGGGCAAGCAGGCCAGAAAGCCTACTTCCGCCCCTAAGACAGCATGAAGACAGGGCCCCCTTTCCGGAGACGGATCTAGTGGGGGGCAGACTTTCTCTCTTCGCCCAGGCTTGGGCAAGAGATGTACAGGATCCCTGGACGTTGGAGATTATATCTCAGGGATACCTTCTGGATTTCAAAACTTCTCCTCCACAAGGGAGGTTTCATCTATCAAGGTTATCAACAAACCTAGTAAAGAAAGAGGCATTTCTACACTGTGTACAAGACCTCTTAGTGATGGGAGTGATCCACCCAGTTCCGCGAACGGAACAGGGGCAAGGGTTTTATTCAAATCTGTTTGTGGTTCCCAAAAAAGAGGGAACCTTCAGACCAATCTTAGACTTAAAAATCTTAAACAAGTTCCTAAGGGTTCCATCGTTCAAGATGGAAACCATTCGGACCATCCTACCCATGATCCAAGAGGGTCAATATATGACTACAGTGGACTTAAAGGATGCCTACCTTCACATACCGATTCACAAAGATCATTATCGGTACCTAAGGTTTGCCTTTCTAGACAGGCATTACCAGTTTGTAGCTCTTCCCTTCGGGTTAGCTACGGCCCCGAGAATTTTTACAAAGGTCCTGGGCTCACTTCTGGCGGTGCTAAGACCACGAGGCGTAGCGGTGGCTCCGTACCTAGACGACATTCTGATTCAAGCGTCAAGTTTTCAAAATGCAAAGTCTCATACAGAGATAGTTCTAGCATTTCTGAGGTTGCATGGGTGGAAAGTGAACGTGGAAAAGAGTTCTCTGTTACCACTCACAAGGGTCCCTTTTCTAGGGACTCTTATAGATTCTGTAGAGATGAAAATTTACCTGACGGAGTCCAGGTTATCAAAGATTCTCAATGCTTGCCGTGTCCTTCACTCCATTCCAAGCCCATCAGTAGCTCAGTGCATGGAAGTAATCGGCTTAATGGTCGCGGCAATGGACATAGTGCCATTTGCGCGCCTACATCTCAGACCGCTGCAACTATGCATGCTAAGTCAATGGAACGGGGATTACTCAGATCTGTCCCCTTTGCTAAATCTGGACCAGGAGACCAGAGATTCTCTTCTCTGGTGGTTGTCACGGGTTCATCTGTCCAAAGGAATGACTTTTCGCAGACCAGATTGGACGATTGTAACAACAGATGCCAGCCTACTAGGCTGGGGAGCAGTCTGGAACTCCCTGAAGGCTCAGGGATCGTGGACTCAGGAGGAGAAACTCCTCCCGATAAACATTCTAGAATTAAGAGCAATATTCAATGCTCTTCTAGCTTGGCCTCAGTTAGCAACACTGAGGTTCATCAGATTTCAGTTGGACAACATCACGACTGTGGCTTACATCAATCATCAAGGGGGAACCAGGAGTTCCCTAGCGATGTTGGAAGTCTCGAAGATAATTCGCTGGGCAGAGTCTCACTCTTGCCACCTGTCAGCGATCTACATCCCAGGCGTGGAGAACTGGGAGGCGGATTTTCTAAGTCGCCAGACTTTTCATCCGGGGGAGTGGGAACTTCACCCGGAGGTATTTGCTCAACTGATTCGCCGTTGGGGCAAACCAGATCTGGATCTCATGGCATCTCGCCAGAACACCAAGCTTCCTTGTTACGGATCCAGGTCCAGGGACCCGGGAGCGGTGCTGGTAGATGCACTAGCAGCCCCTTGGGTTTTCAACATAGCTTAAGTATTTCCACCTTTTCCGTTGCTACCTCGACTGATTGCCAGGATCAAACAGGAGCATCAGTGATTCTGATAGCGCCTGCGTGGCCACGCAGGACCTGGTATGCAGACCTAGTGGACATGTCGTCCTGTCCACCATGGTCTCTACCCCTGAGGCAGGACCTTCTAATTCAGGGTCCTTTCAACCATCCAAACCTAATTTCTCTGAGGCTGACTGCTTGGAAATTGAACGCTTGATTCTATCAAAGCGTGGGTTTTCGGATTCGGTTATTGATACATTAATACAGGCTCGGAAACCTGTTACCAGAAAAATTTACCACAAGATATGGCGTGAATATTTATATTGGTGTGAATCCAAGAGTTACTCATGGAGTAAGGTTAGGATTCCTAGGATATTGTCTTTTCTACAAGAGGGTTTAGAAAAGGGCTTATCCGCTAGTTCACTAAAGGGACAGATTTCTGCTCTGTCTATTCTTTTACACAAGCGTCTGGTAGAGAATCCAGACGTCCAGGCTTTTTGTCAGGCTTTGGCTAGGATTAAGCCTGTGTTTAAAACTGTTGCTCCTCCGTGGAGCCTAAACTTGGTTCTTAAAGTTCTTCAGGGTGTTCCGTTTGAACCCCTTCATTCCATTGATATTAAGCTTTTATCTTGGAAAGTTCTGTTTTTGATGGCTATTTCCTCGGCTCGAAGAGTCTCTGAGTTATCTGCCTTACATTGTGATTCTCTTTATCTGATCTTTCATTCAGACAAGGTAGTCCTGCGTACTAAACCTGGGTTTTTACCTAAGGTTGTTTCTAACAGGAATATCAATCAAGAGATTGTTGTTCCATCATTATGTCCTAATCCTTCCTCAAAGAAGGAAGTCTTTTGCATAATCTAGACGTGGTCCGTGCCCTGAAGTTCTACTTACAGGCAACTAAAGATTTTCGACAAACTTCTTCTCTGTTTGTCGTTTACTCTGGACAGAGGAGAGGTCAAAAGGCTTCGACTACCTCTCTCTCTTTTTGGCTTCGTAGCATAATACGCTTAGCCTACGAGACTGCTGGACAGCAGCCTCCTGAAAAGATTACAGCTCATTCCACTAGAGCTGTGGCTTCCACCTGGGCTTTTAAGAATGAGGCCTCTGTTGAACAGATTTGCAAGGCTGCAACTTGGTCTTCACTTCATACTTTTTCCATATTTTACAAATTTGACACTTTTGCTTCTTCGGAGGCTGTTTTTGGGAGAAAGGTTCTACAGGCAGTGGTTCCTTCTGTTTAATGTTCCTGCCTTGTCCCTACCATCATCCGTGTACTTTAGCTTTGGTATTGGTATCCCATAAGTAATGGATGACCCGTGGACTGAACACACTTAACAAGAGAAAACATAATTTATGCTTACCTGATAAATTTATTTCTCTTGTAGTGTGTTCAGTCCACGGCCCGCCCTGTCTTTTTGAGGCAGGTTCTAAATTTTAAATTATAACTCCAGTCACCACTGCACCCTATGGTTTCTCCTTTCTCGTCTTGTTTCGGTCGAATGACTGGATATGACATGTGAGGGGAGGAGCTATATAGCAGCTCTGCTTGGGTGATCCTCTTGCAACTTCCTGTTGGGAAGGAGAATATATCCCATAAGTAATGGATGACCCGTGGACTGAACACACTACAAGAGAAATAAATTTATCAGGTAAGCATAAATTATGTTTTTTCTTTGCCCCAATCAATCTCCTCCTCTCAGAAGGAGTGTTTGTTACACAATCTGGACGTAGTTCGTGCTTTGAAGTTCTATCTTCATGCTACCAAGGATTTTAGACAATCCTCTTCCTTGTTTGTGGTGTATGAGCGGTAAGCACAAGGGTCAGAAAGCCATTGCGACTACTCTTTCCTTTTGGCTGAGAAGTATCATCAGTTTGGCCTATGAGGAAGCTGGCCAGCAGCCTCCTGAGAGAATTATGGCTCATTTTACCCATGCAGTGTCCTTTTCTTGGGATTTAAAGAACTATCGGCTAGATTTAGAGTTTTGTCGGTAAAGACCCGCGTTGCTAACGCTCCTTTTTTCCCCCCCGCACCTTTTAAATAACGCTGGTATTGAGAGTTCACTGAAGGGCTGCGTTAGGCTCCAAAAAGGGAGCGTACAGGCATATTTACCGCCACTTCAACTCTCAATACCAGCGTTGTTTACGGTAGCGGCTAGCTGGAAAAACGTGCTCGTGCACGATTCCCCCATAGGAAACAATGGGGCAGTTTGGGCTGCAAAAAAACCCAACACCTGCAAAAAAGCAGCGTTAAGCTCCTAACGCAGCCCCATTGTTTCCTATGGGGAAACAGTTTCTAAGTCTGCACCTAACACCCTAACATGAACCCCAAGTCTAAACACCCCTAATCTTACACTTATTAAACCCTAATCTGCCGTCCCCGCTATCGCTGATACCTGCATTACACAATTAACCCCTAATCTGCCGCTCCGTACACCGCCGCAACCTACATTATCCCTATGTACCCCTAATCTGCTGCCCCTAACACCGCCGACCCCTATATTATATTTATTAACCTCTAATCTGCCCCCCCAACGTCGCCGCCACCTACCTACACTTATTAACCCCTAATCTGCCGACCGGAGCTCGCCGCTACTCTAATAAATGTATTAACCCCTAAACCCCCTCACTCCCGCCTCAAAAACCCTATAATAAATAGTATTAACCCCTAATCTGCCCTCCCTAACATCGCCGACACCTAACTTCAAGTATTAACCTCTAATCTGCCGACCGGACCTCGCCGCTACTCTAAAAAATGTATTAACCCCTAAAGCTAAGTCTAACCCTAACCCTAACCCCCCCCTAAATTAAATATAATTTTATTCTAACGAAATAAATTAACTCTTATTAAATAAAGTATTCCTATTTAAAGCTAAATACTTACCTGTAAAATAAACCCTAAACTAGCTACAATATAACGAATAATTATATTGTAGCTATTTTAGAATTTATATTTATTTTACAGGCAACTTTGTATTTATTTTAACTAGGTACAATAGCTACTAAATAGTTATTTACTATTTAATAGCTACCTAGTTAAAATAATTACAAAATTACCTGTAAAATAAATCCTAACCTAAGTTACAATTAAACCTAACACTACACTATCAATAAATAAATTAAATCAATTAACTACAAGTACCTACAATTAAATAAACTAAACTAAATTACAAAAAATAAAAAAAGTTTACAAGAATTTTAAGCTAATTACACCTACTCTAAGCCCCCCAAAAATAAATAACAAAGCACCCCAAAATAAAAAAATTCCCTACCCTAATCTAAATTAAAAAAGTTAACAGCTCTATTACCTTACCAGCCCTTAAAAGGGCTTTTTGCGGGGCATGCCCCAAAGAAATCAGCTCTTTTGCCTGTAATAAAAAACACAATACCACCCCCCAACATTACAACCCACCACCCACATACCCCTACTCTAACTCAAACCCCCCTTAAATAAACCTAACACTACCCCCCTGAAGATCTCCCTACCTTGAGTCGTCTTCACCCAACCGGGCACCGATGGACCAAAAGAAGACATCCGGAGCGGCAGAAGTCTTCATCCTATCTGGGCAGAAGAGGACATCCGGACCGGTAGATATCTTCATCCAAGCAGCATCTTCTATCTTCATCCATCCGGAGCGGAGCGGAGCCATCTTCTTCCAGCCGACGCGGATCCATCCTCTTCTACCGACGCCTACTCGCCGAATGAAGGTTCCTTTAAATGACGTCATTCAAGATGGCGTCCCTCGAATTCCGATTGTCTGATAGGATTCTATCAGCCAATCGGAATTAAGGTAGGAAATATCTGATTGGCTGATTGAATCAGCCAATCAGATTCAAGTTCAATCGGATTGGCTGATCCAATCAGCCAATCAGATTGAGCTTGCATTCTATTGGCTGATCGGAACAGCCAATAGAATGCAAGCTCAATCTGATTGGCTGATTGGATCCTATCAGCCAATCGGAATTCGAGGGACGCCATCTTGGATGACGTCATTTAAAGGAACCTTCATTCGGCGAGTAGGCGTCGGTAGAAGAGGATGGATCCGCGTCGGCTGGAAGAAGATGGCTCTGCTCCAATCCGGATGGATGAAGATAGAAGATGCCGCTTGGATGAAGATGTCTACCGGTCCGGATGTCCTCTTCTGCCCGGATAGGATGAAGACTTCTTCTGCTCCGGATGTCTTCTTTTGGTCCATCGGTGCCCGGTTGGGTGAAGATGACTCAAGGTAGGGAGATCTTCAGGGGGGTAGTGTTAGGTCTATTTAAGGGGGGTTTGGGTTAGAGTAGGGGTATGTGGGTTGTAATGTTGGGGGGTGGTATTGTGTTTTTTTTACAGGCAAAAGAGCTGATTTCTTTGGGGCATGCCCCGCAAAAAGCCCTTTTAAGGGCTGGTAAGGTAATAGAGCTGTTAACTTTTGTAATTTAGATTAGGGTAGGGAATTTTTTTTATTTTGGGGGGGGCTTAGAGTAGGTGTAATTAGTTTAAAATTCTTGTAAACTTTTTTTATTTTTTGTAATTTAGTGTTTTTTTGTAATTTAGTTTAGTTTATTTAATTGTAGGTACTTGTAGTTAATTGATTTAATTTATTTATTGATAATGTAGTGTTAAGTTTAATTGTAACTTAGGTTAGGATTTATTTTACAGGTAATTTTGTAATTATTTTAACTAGGTAGCTATTAAATAGTAAATAACTATTTAATAGCTATTGTACCTAGTTAAAATAAATACAAAGTTGCCTGTAAAATAAATATCAATTCTAAAATAGCTACAATATAATTATTCGTTATATTGTAGCTAGTTTAGGGTTTATTTTACAGGTAAGTATTTAGCTTTAAATAGAAATACTTTATTTAATAAGAGTTAATTTATTTCGTTAGAATAAAATTATATTTAACTTGGGGGGTGTTAGGGTTAGACTTAGCTTTAGGGGTTAATACATTTATTAGAGTAGCGGTGAGGTCCGGTCGGCAGATTAGGGGTTAATACTTGAAGTTAGGTGTCGGCGATGTTAGGGATTGCAGATTAGGGGTTAATACTATTTATTATAGGGTTTTTGAGGCGGGAGTGAGGTGGTTTAGGGGCTAATGCATATATTAGAGTAGCGGTGAGCTCCGGTCGGCAGATTAGGGGTTAATAAGTGTAGTTAGGTAGTGGCGACGTTGGGGGGGGGCAGATTAGGGGTTAATAAATATTATGTAGGTGTCGGCGATGTTAGGGGCAGCAGATTAGGGGTTTATAGGTATAATGTAGGTGGTGGCGGTGTGCGGTCGGCAGATTAGGGGTTAAAAATTTTTATTATAGTGGCGGCGATGTGGGGGGACCTCGGTTTAGGGGTACATAGGTAGTTTATGAGTGTTAGTGTACTTTAGAGCACAGTAGTTAAGAGCTTCATAAACCGGCGTTAGAAAGCTCTTAACTACTGACTTTTTTCTGCGGATGGAGTCTTGTCGGTAGAGGCTCTACCGCTCACTTCAGCCAAGACTCTAAATACCAGCGTTAGGAAGATCCCATTGAAAAGATAGGATACGCAATTGGCGTAAGGGGATCTGCGGTATGGAAAAGTCACGGCTTGGAAGTGAGCGTTAGACCCTTTCCTGACTGGCTCTAAACACCAGCGGGCGGTAAAAAGCAGCGTTAGGAGCCATTAACGCTGCTTTTGACGGCTAACACCAAACTCTAAATCTAGGCGAATGTTTCTATGGAGCAGGTATGTAAGGCGGATACCTGGTCCTCCTTTATGTACTTTTTCAAAATTCTACAAGTTTGATATTTCTGACTCAGCTGAGGCTTCTTTTGGGAGATAGGTGTTTCAAGCGGTGGTGCCTTCAGATTAAGGTCTGTCTGCCTTATTTCCCTCCCCGTTCCTTTTGTGTTCTCTCTAGCTTGGGTATTGGATTTTCAACAGTAATGAATGAATTTGTTGACTCTTTCTGCCTTTGGAAAGAAAACAAAATTTATGCTTACCTGATAAATTATTTTCTTTCCTGGCAGGGAGAGTCCACGAACCCACCAGGTGGCGTCTTTTCCCTATCTTCTGGCACCTCTATACTCCTAGTTTTTCTCCTGCTTTTCCTTATTTCCTCGGCTGAATGAATGTGGTAGTAGAGGAAGTGGGAGGGATACTTATAGCTTTGTCTGGGTGTCTTTATCTCCTCCTTTCTTGCCAGGTGTAAAAAACCCAACAGTAATGAATGAATTTGTGGACTTTTCCTGCCAGGAAAGAAAATAATTTATCAGATAAGCATATATTTAGATTTTAACCCTTCCTCAAGGTTGAAAAAAATGATATACTTTACCCACTTCTAACTTAGTTATGGGGCCATTTCCACTTTAGCTAAGTGCACTGCTATTTCTTTACAAGACAGTAATTATTTTAAAGACCCTTTAGATAGAAAACTTGAATCTTATCTAAGATGGGCATATTTACATACTGGCTCTATTCTTAGACCAGCTATATATATTGCTGACGTAGCTACTGCTTCTTCTTTCTGGTTTTCCGGCCTAGCTCAGCAGTTACCTTCTGACCCTGAATGTTCTAACTGTAAGTTCCCACAGGAATAGGACCCTTAATTCCTCCTATATGTGTTTGTAAAATTTCTCCTGTCTCTTACAAGTTTTATATTATTGTATCCATCGACAGTGCTGCGGAATATGTTGGTGCTTCATAAATAAAGTATAATAATAATAATAATCTCTTGAATTTACTTCAATATGCAAATAATTTTATTTGTGATGCAGTTATTTGATATGAAAATTAACATCAAAAATATGTCTTTAGTTATTCTTACCAGTAGAGATTTATGGCTTAATTTATTGAATGCTGATCTATGGGGTTTTCTCGTCCATATTCCAAAACATCCTATGAAAGCTCAGGCTTTTCAAAAATCTGTCTCAGATCTGGAAAATATGGGAGTAATTGTTCCAGTTCCTTTACAGGATCAGGGGATGGGATTTTATTCAAATCTCTTCATTGTACCAAAGAAGGAAAATTCTTTCAGACCAATTCTGGATCTGTAAATGCTAAATAAATTTGTATTAATACCAGCTTTCAAAATGTAAACTATAGGGAATATTCTGCCTTTTGTTCAACAAGGTCACTTTATGTCCACAATAGTTGTACAGGATGCTTACCTTCACATCCCAATACACCCAGAACATTACCACTTCCTGATGTTCTCTTTCCTGGAAAAGCATTATCAGTTCGTTGCTCTTTTGTTTAGTCTAGCTACAGCTCCAAGAATATTTACCAAGGTTCTCAGTGCCCTTTTATCTGTAATCAGAGTTCATGGTATTGCAGTATTTCCTTACCTGGACGATATCTAGGTACTAGCTCAATCTTTTCATTTAGCAGAATCTCATACCAAACAACTCTTGTTTTCTTCAAAGACATGGTTGGAGGATCAATTTACCCAAAAGTTCCTTGATTCCTCAGACTAAGGTCACTTTTTTATGTTTCCAGATAGATTCAGTGTCCATGACTTTCCCTGACAGAAAAGAGATGAATAAAATAGATTTCAGCTTGTCTGAACCTTTAGTCTGATTCCCTTCAGTGGCTCTGTGTATGGAAGTACTAGGCCTTATGATTGCAGCCTCTGACGCAATTCTATTTGCTTGCTTTCATATAAGACCTCTTCAGCTTTGTATGCTGTGCCAATGGTGCAAGAATTATATTCAGATATCCCAAGAGATATTCTTAGATCCCAACACGCACCTATCTTTGTCTTGGTGGCTAAATCATCACTCTATTATTCAGGAAACTTCTTTTGCTCATCCTACCTGGTCTGGGATCACAACAGATGCAAGTCTTTCAGGTTGGGGAGCTATCTGGGGGTCTCTGACAGCACAAGGAGTTTCGATTCCTCGGGTGGCGAGGTTACCAATCAATATTTTTGAACTTTGTGCTCTCTTCAGAGCCGTTCAGGCTTGGCATCTATTGAAAAAGGAGCCTTATCTCCATTTTCAAACAGACAATAATACTGCAGTAGCTTATTGTTACGGTTACCCTTAGTCTCGCTGAGAGATGGACCGCTTAGTAGCCTGGATCCCTATTGCTAAAGAGGGGAGAAGCTGCTTTCCATAGTATTCTATATGAGTCTCGCAAATATAGAATAATCTCCCTTAGCTGCAGTACAGCTAGGATACCCTTCTGCCCACAAAAACGAGTCAACGCTGCGATTGAGGGTCAAAACAAGAACTCAGGACTGGGATGCCCAGCCTGCTTTTTATTAAGGTTACATGCACACAGGGCACTCCCAGGGGGAGAGGGGGGGAAGCACAAAATCCCCCATCACACATTTAGATAGAGAGCACTGTCCTTTGACAGGCCACAATAGGATTACAGTACTTAAGATAACAAGTTTACAAGTTCATCTTATCAATTAGCAGTCTGGCTCCAGAGGTGATTAGACAATAGTTTCTAAAAGCTGAAAAAAAAGAGTTAACTCTTTATGAAATGAAACTTGTTACGGTTTTCTTGGAGCCCTTCTTAGGCGCTGGCTTGCTGGTTCAGGCATTGCTGCTGGGAAATAAGCTCTTCACAACAAAATAACTAATGCTTCTGTAACATTGCTCCCTTTCTGTGGAACACTCTGGCAGACACGGTCTGACCCCTTTTCGGGGCAGACTAAGGCTGTCCAGACCGCTGGTTATGCGGGGCTGAGGTCGGTTTGTCTGGACAACCCGTCGGCGTTGCCATTCTGTTTCCCAGGTCTGTAAGTAATGGTGAAATTGAAGGTTTGCAACGATAAGCTCCAACGTAATAGCCTGCCGTTATCTCCAGAGACCCGGTTCAGCCACACCAACGGGTTATGGTCGGTGACCAGAGTGAACTCCTGACCATATAAATAGGGAGTCAATTTCTTTAATGCCCACACCAAAGCCAAACACTCCTTTTCGACCGCTGCATAGCTGACTTCGCGGGGCAGGAGCTTCCGGCTGATGTAGGCAACTGGATGCTCCCCTCCATCTTCGCCTACTTGGCTGAGGACGGCTCCCAGCCCGAACATGGAAGCATCGGTATGGACGATAAAACGTTTGTTAAGGGCTGGGGCCGCCAAGACAGGAGCGTTAATTAGAGCATTTTTGAGAGCCTGGAAAGCCGTTTCACAGTGGGGAGACCACAGGACCTGTCGAGGTAAGTTCTTCTTGGTCAAGTCAGTCAGGGGTTTGGCCCGTATAATGAGAGCCTTTCCCGAACAATCCTGGTTTTTTCGTCACTAATTGTGGTCGGTGTTTCCGCCATTGTGAAGCTCTGATCCAGTTCGGTCAATTCTGCGATCAGCTCTCTCCTCGGCCGGTTGCTGGCGTACCCCCCTCTGCTTTCAAGTAAATCCTTTAGGGTTGTACGCTTCAATTTTTCGTAAGCGCTCTCCATCCGTTCTGTACCTCTCCTAGGAAATCCAGGAAAATCCCGCCGCTGCCGCCAAATGTTACGGTTACCCTTAGTCTCGCTGAGAGATGGACCGCTTAGTAGCCTGGATCCCTATTGCTAAAGAGGGGAGAAGCTGCTTTCCATAGTATTCTATATGAGTCTCGCAAATATAGAATAATCTCCCTTAGCTGCAGTACAGCTAGGATACCCTTCTGCCCACAAAAACGAGTCAACGCTGCGATTGAGGGTCAAAACAAGAACTCAGGACTGGGATGCCCAGCCTGCTTTTTATTAAGGTTACATGCACACAGGGCACTCCCAGGGGGAGAGGGGGGGAAGCACAAAATCCCCCATCACACATTTAGATAGAGAGCACTGTCCTTTGACAGGCCACAATAGGATTACAGTACTTAAGATAACAAGTTTACAAGTTCATCTTATCAATTAGCAGTCTGGCTCCAGAGGTGATTAGACAATAGTTTCTAAAAGCTGAAAAAAAAGAGTTAACTCTTTATGAAATGAAACTTGTTACGGTTTTCTTGGAGCCCTTCTTAGGCGCTGGCTTGCTGGTTCAGGCATTGCTGCTGGGAAATAAGCTCTTCACAACAAAATAACTAATGCTTCTGTAACACTTATGTCAATCATCAAGGAGGAACTCTAAGTGACAGAGGTATCTCTAATGCTTTCCTGGGCAGAAACCAATTCCTTCCTCATCACTGTATTTTACCTTCCAAGTGTAGATGACTAGGATGTAGATAACCTCAGATGTCAATCCTTACATCCAGGAGAGTGGTCTCTCCACCAAGGTGTATTCTATCAGATTGTACAGCTATGGGGCCTACCAGAAATAGATCTGATGGCCTCTCGTTTGAACAACAAACTTCCCATGTACCTTGTGAGGTCCAGGGATCTTCAGGTAGAGGTGTTTGATGCTCTAGCAGTTCCTTGGTCTTTCCAGCCTGCCTATATATTTACCCCTCTGGTCCTGCTTCCTAGAGTGATTTAAAAAAAATAATGGAATAATCATTTGTAATCCTGATAGCCCCAGTGTGGTCTTACAGGATTTGGTATGCAAAACTGGTCCAAATGTCCAGTTGTCCGCTTTGGCCTCTTCCTCTAAGGCCAGACCTTCTGTCTAAAGGTCCCTTTTTTCCATTCAGATCTAAAGTATCTAAACTTAATGTCATGGAAATTGAACGCTTAATTCTCAGTCAGACTATCTTAGTTAGTCTTGAAAAAGGCCTGTTATCAGGCCGAAAACGCGCCAACATCTAACTGAAAGTAAGCAAATTTCCAAAACCTTAACCAAGTGTTATATATTTTCTGCAGTATTGTTTTTTATTTTTTCACAGGATCACTTAGGAGATTTATTATATTCACTGATGGATATTACTAATTAGAAGATATAAGAAGTTCACCATCTTCACCTCATCTTCACACAAATAATTTTCACATTTTGATTCTTGAATTTTTGCTTTTTTGAAATTTTATACCACTTTTTTTAGGATTTCACATTTTTTTACTTTTTTTATTTTTTACATCTTTTTATCACTTTTTGCATTATCATTATGGAGTGATTATATTCGAACATCTTGGACATCTTTCACACTTTACACCTTATTGGGATCACTCAATTGGAACTACGTCTTTATTGGGACATTTTTTTCCGCATTATATGCAATTGCTATTTATTTATATATTTTTCATCTCTATGTGAAGAGTATTGTTGTCTTTTTCACAGACTCTTTTTTTCATAGACTGTTGTTGTTTTTACGCTTACTGTTTATATGCTGTTTTTATCTTGTTAATCATGAATCCATGAATTTTAGCTTGATTTGTGTTTTATATTGCATACATTAAAACTGTGACTTTTTCTATTCACCTTAGCCTTCTTGGCAATCGCTTCATCCACCTACACTATTGACTATTACGAGGTTTACTAGGAAACCTATTGAAGATAGCAATAGGTGTACATACTTGCGCTGGGTCCACTAAATTAATATCAGAGAAACACACTGTCACCGGGGCGAATTCAAACGAGAACTGAAATAAAGGTGTGTAAAATAATGTTATCAGTTAAGGATTAGCCAATCATGGCAAGGCATAGACAGCCAATAAGTTGGTTGTATATCAGAAAGCGCCTAATTAAAGGCTATGGGAAATGGGTTTGGGAAATACTGTGTATGTCTATATTTCAAATATGATTAATTCTCATATGTGTAGGAATGTATTCCGGAATACTGTATTGAAATATATACAAATTTATTTCCTCATACAATTGATTAAAACATATGATTAAAACATACAGTTAAAAACATGGATCCATGTAAAAGTATACAATTATAATAGGTAACAATCTTGGTTCATAAAAGACAAAAAATTAACATAATAATTCCTAAACTCTCCTCTTAAAAATCTCTAAAAATTCTTACAATATTGTTTAAAATATATGATTGGGGTATGGTTCGTTGTGGTCCCTAACCGGTTAGATAGTCTTGAGAAAGGCCTAACTGAGAGGCCGAAACGCGTTGACAGTCATTGGTGAGCAGATTTTCATTATTTCCATTACATTTGTAGCATTATTGCACTATGTTATTTTGTTGTTTACAGGTTTGATAAGGATAGAGTCTTTTATCACAGACCGAATACCTTAGAATCAATACACCAACAACAAACCATTTGTTAAGGAGAAGGAAGATTCACACCAACTATAATTTTCTACACTCACTTTAATCACAGACTTATTATTGGAAAAGGATTTGGATTTAATTCATCATTTAATTTTTTTCACTTTTTTTCACATATTTGGTATCTCACAATCACCAAAACCACTGATTTGGATTTACGGAAGAACTTTATTACTATTATTTTTTACTTTTTGATTTTTGATTTCACCTCATTTTTAAATATTTTGGACTTTACGTTTAAAAGAATTTTTTTCAACATTTTTTCATCACTACTATAACACTCAAAGAATTTTTTGTTTCACATTTTTTGCTTCACATTTTACTGATGAAGTCACACCAAATAAGAGACTAGAAACTGTTTTTGAAAATATCAAATCACCCTAACCGGTTAGGGACCACAACGAACCATACCCCAATCATATGTTTTAAACAATATTGTAAGAATTTTTAGAGATTTTTAAGATTTTTTAATCATATTTGAAATATAGACATACACAGTATTTCCCAAACCCATTTCCCATAGCCTTTAATTAGGCGCTTTCTGATATACAACCAACATATCCTTACCACTTCTAGGGGCAGCTAGGTACCCCATTTATCACTAAGCATTATTGGGATACTATGAGGGCTGAGAGATACCATTGATATAGACAGCCAATAAGACAGCATGTTTTGTTAATAGAATTTACCTTTAAATATAATGGGGCTGATTTAACAATCTCCGTATCGGCCCCGATGCCTCTGTTTCCGCGTGAGCCTTCAGGCTCACCGGAAACAGGAGTTAAGAAGCAGCGGTCTTAAGACCGCTGCTCCTTAACTCCTCCGCTTACTCTGAGGCAGCGGACATCAATCTGCCCAATCGAATACGATCGGGTTGATTGACACTCCCTGCTAGCGGCCGATTACCCGCAAATCTGCAGGGGGCGGCATTGCACAAGCAGTGGACATGATATAGCGAATCATGTCCGCCAGGGGTATGATAAATCTACCCCGATGTCTAAGCACATGCAGCTATTGGAAAACTTGACGGGTTTTCCAAAAAAGTCAGTGACATGTAACTGTTGTTTGCACAGTGTGGCGATTGGAAAATCCGACAAGGTTTTTGTAATGCTTTCCGGGCACGCGCGTGCATGTGCACTAGAGCAAACTCATCGAAATCTGCTGTTGGAGATTTCGACGAATTCACTGTTTCGACAGAACATCGGTCTACTTTTCTTAATGAAAAGGTAAGTATTTTTAAAAACTAAGCTTCAATGTGAAGTTTAGTGAATGAAAGTGTGAAAGAGTATTTTTAGATACCGGGCACTTATTCATAAAACTACATTCATTTTAAGTTTGCGCACATAGTTTCGCTCTCACTCAAACTATTTACTAACCCGCACTTGTAAAATCTATACTTCCAGCAGTGTGTTTCCGCTCGAATGGGGATACTAAATGCCGCTACACTTGTGTGCATGTTACAGTAAAGGAGTGGGTTGTTCTCCATCTGAAATGTGTTGGGATATGATTGCCCATGTTCTTTGTATAAATTCTCACTGTGTGGCTTCCATCTGTTACTTAGGGCCACTATCTCATAATTTGTATTAGGGTTTTCTTGTGTTGTTTTTTTTCGCAGTTTTTTTTCGCGCACCACACTTCCTCATGCTGGCAAATGCCTCCCTTAGCTGGGAGGAGGTTAATTGATGTTATAGGTATGCATTATGGATGATATCTATCATGGTTTCATTTACCTACTCTTGCCCTAGAGAGGCATTTGCTAAATAAATGAAGTGAGGTACAGTTTATTGGGACTTATATAAGGACAAAGCATACCCATCCCACAACCCCAGGAATAGTTATTAGAGAATCTTCCTTAACAAAAAATATTTATTTAGACTTTTTTAATAACAGAAAATTGGTTCTTGTAGGAGCAGCATGCTGTAAAAATGTAACCTCCTCACAGACCTAAGTGTCAGTGATGCATCAAAGTATATTTGTTTTTTTTGTCATTTGTATATAATTGGTTATTTAAAAAAAATGCAACTAGTTCTGAATACATGTAAATACATATTTTATACTCTCCCATTTTAGGAATCTCTGGAGATGGGAAAAATTTTGGTTGAAGGTGTTGGAGAAGTTCAGAAATGTATTGATATTTGCGACTATGCAGTTGGCCTTTCTCGTGTCATTGGGGGACCTATTTTACCTTCAGAAAGTAAGAAAACCTATAGTTCCCTAAAGCGTTGTTTTGATTGTTTGAGTGATACAATAACGGTTTTCATTTTATTCTGATATGAATAATTTGTTTAATAATTTGTGTGCTTTATTAGGCAACACGTGCAAATATTAGATGTGTTAAAGGATAAATCAGACAAGGCCTGGCCTGGTATTCATAGGAATCCTACTGAATAAACACTGATGCACTTCATGCTAATTTTTTTTTTTTTTTTTTTTAAAGGACCTGGCCATGCTCTGATTGAACAGTGGAACCCTGTGGGTTTGGTTGGTATTATCACTGCCTTTAATTTCCCAGTGGCGGTCTATGGCTGGAACAGCGCACTTGCACTTATTTGTGGGGATGTCTGTCTATGGTAAGAAATATTGGAAGCTAAGAGTGTTGTGTGATTTAAATCTTGTAAGAACTAATTTCAAAACTTTACCTTGGTTAAACACCCTGTAAATTTGTTTAGAAAGGAAATGCTCTAATAGATCATTTTATTTTTACTATAGTTTTTTTCTTTAACGTGTATTCCTTTTACTCTCTTTCTCAAGATTCACAGTTTGTGTTTATTAATCTGTTTCATTTTAATTTACCTAATTAATGTCCCAAATGTTTAAGTTCTACTGTTTTGAAATCCATAGAGGCAATAAGAACTTGTGGACCTATTTGTTTTTTCTGTAACCCAAAGAGCAACTGTGTTTTAAATACATAAGTGTATGATGAAGCATTTTTTTCTTGGACTTAGCTGTACTAATTTTGCTTTCCTTTACAGGAAAGGAGCTCCTACAACGCCTCTAACTAGTATAGCTGTTACAAAGTAAGTTTTAATGTGTGATAAGGTGGTCTCATACTGAATGTTTTCTCTCTCTCTCTTGTCCAAAATTATTTTTTATTTCCTTTCATATGATGGTGAGAGTCCACAAATAATTGCATGTGGGATATATATTCCCTGTCCATCTGAAACAGGCAAAACACCTCTACATTCTAGAACTTCCCATTTCCCAGCACTCCCCTGTAATTGTTCATTATGTTTTGCCTCTAGCAGAATAACGTGAAAGTGCTCCAATGTTTACATAGTTGAAAGGGGTTCTCTAATTGATCTGGGAACAATTCTCCCCTTCAATAGTGCATCATGGACAAAGGTGTTGAAAATAGTTACACTGGGAAGTGAGAAATCTTCTGAAATGTGGATTTATCTTCCATTCCCCTGTTCTTGAATTGCATTGGAACTGTGTTAGCACTTCCTTGGATGGGATTTTATATTGATTGCAGACTGCTGCGGGTAAGTAGTTATTTCGCTTTCTGTAGCCCATAGGCTATTCCCTGAACATCTGGTCACAGTGTTTATAGGGGTCCTTTAAGAGACACTTATTTTTTCAGCACAGGAGACATTGCCGGCAGTGCAGGAAGGGGTTAAAGAACTACAGAAAGGTGTGCACTTATTGAAACATTATGGGTAATCTCCCCTTCTTTCTGATGGCCTTAGCTGAATGAAAACTGATTTTTCCTGAGCCATGTTTTTGAAACTGAGAACATTTTCCTGCATTTCTGAACACTATTGTTTTCTGTTAAAAACCTGACAGTTGCTAATGTCTGAGTTGTGTATTTTGTGCCATACTTGTCCCCCCACTTGTCTCTGCTTTATTACCTATGGAGCAGTCTAATGCAGCTCATGTTCCTGGATCATAGACTTGGATTGAAGGTAGATCTTCTGACCATGTAAGTCCCTCATATTTCTGCTTACTTTGAAAATCTATCTTTTTTCTCTCTCTGTTGTGGGATTCATGCATTAAACACTTTTCTAATCCTATAAAGGGAGTGTCTGCATTTATCAGTGGCCAGATGTTTACTGCTACTCAGCCTGGATTCTCGAGCTCTTCAGAGCTGTCCTCTAAATTTATAGATGATATATATTCTGCTCATGGCTGAAATTATGGCTGCTATGCCACTACTAGTTAATCACAGATGTGTAGCTGCAGTTGACATTACCTCTTCTAATGAGCAATTTTCCCCAGGGTCACCTATATATATTGACCTGTCTTGCACCCCTATTTATAGAAGGGAGATCCTTGATTGAGACTGTTTCTCTGCTAGGAGTTTGCAAAGTCAAAAAACCTCCATTGGGATCAGTTGTTGAAGATGTGTTACAGTATATACTTAGATAATAATAAATTATAGCATAGGAAATAACATTTGGCAATCTAGTACAGGTGGCCCTCGGTTTACGCCGGTTCAATTTGCGCCGTTTCAGAATAACAACCTTTTTTTCAGTCATGTGACTGCTATTGAAAAACTTTTGGAAAGCAATGTACTAATTAAAATAGCCAGTAGGTGGAGCTGTCCGCTTGTTTTGCAGCAAAGTTATGCAACTTAACAGCCTTAAATTGATCTGTGTACACAGATCAGACCAGATCTATCGAGCAAAATTTAGCAGGCACTTCCCTATTATCTTCCTTTCCAGCAGCTTGAGGGGAGGGTGCCTAACTGCTTATTAATCACTGCAGATTGAAATGCATATTATAGGTGCAGACCCAATATTATCTAACATGCTAGCAATGCAGAGAACTGATTGCAGAAAAATGCAAGTAAAAAAACGTTTTCTTTCATGTAATTAGCAAGAGTCCATGAGCTAGTGATGTATGGGATATACATTCCTACCAGGAGGGGCAAAGTTTCCCAAACCTCAAAATGTCTATATATACACCCCTCACCACACCCACAAATCAGTTTTACAAACTTTGCCTCCTATGGAGGTGGTGAAGTAAGTTTGTTCTAGATTCTACGTTAATATGCGCTCCACAGCAGGTTGGAGCCCGGTTTTCCTCTCAGCGTGCAGTGAATGTCAGAGGGATGTGGAGAGAGTATTGCCTAATTGAATTCAATGATCTCCTTCTACGGGGTCTATTTCATAGGTTCTCTGTTATCGGTCGTAGAGATTCATCTCTTACCTCCCTTTTCAGATCGACGATATACTCTTATATATACCATTACCTCTACTGATTCTCGTTTCAGTACTGGTTTGGCTTTCTACTACATGTAGATGAGTGTCCTGGGGTAAGTAAGTCTTATTTTCTGTGACACTCTAAGCTATGGTTGGGCACTTTTATATAAAGTTCTAAATATATGTGTTCAAACATTTATTTGCCTTGATTCAAGATGTTCAACGTTCCTTATTTCAGACAGTCAGTTTCATATTTGGGATAATGCATATGAATAAATCAATTTTTTTCTTACCTTAAAATTTGACTTTTTCCCTGTGGGCTGTTAGGCTCGCGGGGGCTGAAAATGCTTCATTTTATTGCGTCATTCTTGGCGCAGACTTTTTTGGCGCAAACATTTTTTTTCTTTGTTTCCGGCGTCATACGTGTCGCCGGAAGTTGCGTCATTTTTGACGTTTTTTTGCGCCAAAAGTTTTGGCGTTCCGGATGTGGCGTCATTTTTGGCGCCAAAAGCATTTAGGCGCCAAATAATGTGGGCGTCTTTTTTGGCGCTAAAAAATATGGGCGTCACTATTGTCTCCACATTATTTAAGTATCATTGTTTATTGCTTCTGGTTGCTAGAAGCTTGTTCACTGGCATTTTTTCCCATTCCTGAAACTGTCATTTAAGGAATTTGATCAATTTTGCTTTATATGTTGTTTTTTCTATTACATATTGCAAGATGTCCCAGATTGACCCTGAGTCAGAAGATACTTCTGGAAAATCGCTGCCTAGTGCTGGGTCTACCAAAGTTAAGTGTATTTGCTGTAAACTTGTGGTATCTGTTCCTCCAGCTGTTTGTAATGAATGTCATGACAAACTTGTTAATGCAGATAATATTTCCTTTAGTAATGTTACATTACCTGTTGTTGTTCCTTCAACATCTAATACTCAGAGTGTTCCTGTTAACATAAGAGATTTTGTTTCTAAATCCATTAAGAAGGCTATGTATGTTATTCCTCCTTCTAGTAAACGTAAAAGGTCTTTTAAAACTTCTCATATTTCAGATGAATTTTTAAATGAACATCATCGTTCTGATTCTGATAATGATTCCTCTGGTTCAGAGGATTCTGTTCCAGAGGTTGATGCTGATAAATCTTCATATTTATTCAAAATGGAATTTATTCGTTCTTTACTTAAAGAAGTCTTAATTGCATTAGAAATAGAGGATTCTGGTCCTCTTGATACTAAATCTAAACGTTTAAATAAGGTTTTTAAATCTCCTGTAGTTATTCCAGAAGTTTTTCCTGTCTCTGATGCTATTTCTGAAGTAATCTCCAGGGAATGGAATAATTTGGGTAATTCTTTTACTCCTTCTAAACGTTTTAAGCAATTATATCCTGTGCCATCTGACAGATTAGGGTTTTGGGACAAAATCCCTAAGGTTGATGGGGCTATCTCTACTCTTGCTAAACGTACTACTATTCCTACGGCAGATAGTACTTCCTTTAAGGATCCTTTAGATAGGAAAATTGAATCCTTTCTAAGAAAAGCTTACTTATGTTCAGGTAATCTTCTTAGACCTGCTATATCTTTAGCGGATGTTGCTGCAGCTTCAACTTTTTGGTTAGAAGCTTTAGCGCAACAAGTAACAGATCATAATTCTCATAGCATTGTTAATCTTCTTCAACATGCTAATAACTTTATTTGTGATGCCATCTTTGATATCATTAGGGTTGATGTCAGGTATATGTCTCTAGCCATTTTAGCTAGAAGAGCTTTATGGCTTAAAACTTGGAATGCGGATATGTCTTCTAAGTCAACTTTGCTTTCCCTTTCTTTCCAGGGTAATAAATTATTTGGTTCACAGTTGGATTCTATTATCTCAACTGTTACTGGAGGGAAAGGAACTTTTTTACCACAGGATAAAAAATCTAGAGGTAAATTTAGGTCTAATAATCGTTTTCGTTCCTTTCGTCACAATAAGGAACAAAAGCCTGATCCTTCACCCACAGGAGCGGTATCAGTTTGGAAACCATCTCCAGTCTGGAATAAATCCAAGCCTTTTAGAAAACCAAAGCCAGCTCCAAAGTCCACATGAAGGTGCGGCCCTCATTCCAGCCCAGCTGGTAGGGGGCAGATTACAATTTTTCAAAGAAATTTGGATCAATTCAATTCACAATCTTTGGATTCAGAACATTGTTTCAGAAGGGTACAGAATTGGCTTCAAGATAAGGCCTCCTGTAAAAAGATTTTTTCTTTCCCGTGTCCCAGTAAATCCAGAGAAGGCTCAAGCATTTCTGAAATGTGTTTCAGATCTAGAGTTGGCTGGAGTAATTATGCCAGTTCCAGTTCTGGAACAGGGACTGGGGTTTTATTCAAATCTCTTCATTGTACCAAAGAAGGAGAATTCCTTCAGACCAGTTCTGGATTTAAAAATATTGAATTGTTATGTAAGGATACCAACATTCAAAATGGTAACTATAAGGACTATCCTGCCTTTTGTTCAGCAAGGGCATTATATGTCCACAATAGATTTACAGGATGCATATCTGCATATTCCGATTCTTCCAGATCACTTTCAGTTTCTGAGATTCTCTTTCCTAGACAAGCGTTACCAGTTTGTGGCTCTGCCGTTTGGCCTAGCAACAGCTCCAAGGATTTTTACAAAGGTTCTCGGTGCCCTACTATCTGTAATCAGAGAACAGGGTATTGTGGTATTTCCTTATTTGGACGATATCTTGGTACTTGCTCAGTCTTCACATTTAGCAGAATATCATACGAATCGACTTGTATTGTTTCTTCGAGATCATGGTTGGAGGATCAATTTACCGAAAAGTTCATTGATTCCTCAGACAAGGGTAACCTTTTTAGGTTTCCAGATAGATTCAGTGTCCATGACTCTGTCTCTGACAGACAAGAGACGTCTAAAATTGATTTCAGCTTGTCGAAACCTTCAGTCTCAATTATTCCCTTCGGTAGCCTTATGCATGGAAATTCTAGGTCTTATCACTGCTGCATCGGACGCGATCCCCTTTGCTCATTTTCACATGCGACCTCTTCAGCTCTGTATGCTGAACCAGTGGTGCAGGGATTACACAAAGATATCTCAAATGATATCTTTAAAACCGATTGTACGACACTCTCTGACGTGGTGGACAGATCACCATCGTTTTAGTTCAGGGGGCTTCTTTTGTTCTTCCGACCTGGACTGTGATTTCAACAGATGCAAGTCTGACAGGTTGGGGAGCTGTTTGGGGGTCTCTGACAGCACAAGGGGTTTGGGAATCTCAGGAGGTGAGATTACCAATCAATATTTTGGAACTCCGTTCAATTTTCAGAGCTCTTCAGTCATGGCCTCTTCTAAAGAGAGAATCGTTCATTTGTTTTCAGACAATGTCACAACTGTGGCATATATCAATCATCAAGGAGGGACTCACAGTCCTCTGGCTATGAAAGAAGTATCTCGAATACTGGTATGGGCGGAATCCAGCTCCTGTCTAATTTCTGCGGTTCATATCCCAGGTATAGACAATTGGGAAGCGGATTATCTCAGTCGCCAAACGTTACATCCGGGTGAATGGTCTCTTCACCCAGAGGTATTTCTTCAGATTGTTCAAATGTGGGGACTTCCAGAAATAGATCTGATGGCTTCTCATCTAAACAAGAAACTTCCCAGGTATCTGTCCAGATCCAGGGATCCTCAGGCGGAAGCAGTGGATGCATTGTCACTTCCTTGGAAGTATCATCCTGCCTATATCTTTCCGCCTCTAGTTCTTCTTCCAAGAGTAATCTCCAAGATTCTGAAGGAATGCTCGTTTGTTCTGCTGGTGGCTCCAGCATGGCCTCACAGGTTTTGGTATGCGGATCTTGTCCGGATGGCCTCTTGCCAACCGTGGACTCTTCCGTTAAGACCAGACCTTTTGTCACAAGGTCCTTTTTTCCATCAGGATCTCAAATCCTTAAATTTGAAGGTATGGAGATTGAATGCTTGATTCTTAGTCAAAGAGGTTTCTCTGACTCTGTGATTAATACTATGTTACAGGCTCGTAAATCTGTATCTAGGAAGATATTGTCATGTTCTGTCTCAGGATATCATGTGAGAGCCTCATTGTCTGGAACAGTTGCTTTAAAGGAAGATTAGTAGAAGCCATACTGATTGAAAATGATAAATTTATTTAAACAACAAAATACTTTGTTTAAGCAAATACTTGCAGAATATTTAAATATGCTACTCAGGTATGTTAAGACCACATACAGCAGGAGTGAAAATAAACAAACGAAGTAAGCAGAGATGCAGATTCAAAAAGGAAAGTCTTTCTCCTGATAATAACTGAAATGTAAGATTTGCACAAGGCAGAAAACAACTTGTAAACAGGTAGCAGGTTTAAAGGTAAAGTCTTTCTCCTGGTTATAGTTGAGTGCAGGAATTGCAAAAGGCAGGATACAAACTTGTGAACTGGTAACAGGTTTAAAGGTAAAGTCTTTCTCCTGGTTATAGTTGAGTGCAAGAATTGCACAAGGCAGGATACAAACTTGTGAACTGGTAACAGGTTTAAAGGTAAAGGCTTTCTCCTGGTAATACCTTGTAAACAGGTGCAAAGGTGAAGTTTTTCTCCAAAGAAGTACAGGAAACAGATTCTGACTTGACAAAACAGATCCAATGTGAAGACACCAATGCAGACTAAAAGCCATCCTTAAATAGGGAGGTTTTGCACAGGGTTGGTTCTGATTAATTCCAGAATTGAGAACACCTGTATGTTGCACAGGTGTAATAACAAGTAAGGCAAATAGTTATTTATCAGATCTTTTAAGTTCCTTGCTATTCCTAGAACTGGCTGTGGCTCAACACACAAGCAAACCGACTTGCAAGCACACAGGAATAGTAACCACAGGTTCAAATCCCCACACAGCCCTTCTTAGCAGAATGCCTCCCAGACCTTTTCTTTTTCTTTTTAATCTGGAGGCTTGGTTCCTGACAGATATATTATCGAGTTTGGAAGACTTACATTTCTTGGTGTCTTTCTCATCATTTTTCCTGGCATTCTTTTAGAATTCCGAGAATTTTACAGTTTCTTCAGGATGGTTTGGATAAAGGTTTGTCTGCAAGTTCCTTGAAAGGACAAATCTCTGCTCTTTCTGTTCTTTTTCACAGAAAGATTGCTAATCTTCCTGATATTCATTGTTTTGTACAAGCTTTGGTTCGTATAAAACCTGTTATTAAATCAATTTCTCCTCCTTGGAGTTTGAATTTGGTTCTGGGGGGCTCTTCAAGCTCCTCCGTTTGAACCTATGCATTCACTGGACATTAAATTACTTTCTTGGAAAGTTTTGTTTCTTTTGGCCATCTCTTCTGCTAGAAGAGTTTCTGAATTATCTGCTCTTTATGTGAGTCTCCTTTTCTGATTTTTCATCAGGATAAGGCGGTGTTGCGAACTTCTTTTAAATTTTTACCTAAGGTTGTGAATTCTAACAACATTAGTAGAGAAATTGTGGTTCCTTCATTGTGTCCTAATCCTAAGAATTCTAAGGAGAGATCATATGCATTCACTGGACATTAAATTACTTTCTTGGAAAGTTTTGTTTCTTTTGGCCATCTCTTCTGCTAGAAGAGTTTCTGAATTATCTGCTCTTTATGTGAGTCTCCTTTTCTGATTTTTCATCAGGATAAGGCGGTGTTGCGAACTTCTTTTAAATTTTTACCTAAGGTTGTGAATTCTAACAACATTAGTAGAGAAATTGTGGTTCCTTCATTGTGTCCTAATCCTAAGAATTCTAAGGAGAGATCATTGCATTCTTTGGATGTAGTTAGAGCTTTGAAATATTATGTTGAAGCTACTAAGAATTTCCGAAAGACTTCTAGTCTATTTGTTATCTTTTCCGGTTCTAGGAAAGGTCAGAAGGCCTCTGCCATTTCTTTGGCATCTTGGTTGAAATCTTTAATTCATCATGCTTATGTCGAGTCGGGTAAAACTCTGCCTCAAAGGATTACAGCTCATTTTACTAGGTCAGTTTCTACTTCCTGGGCGTTTAGGAATGAAGCTTCGGTTGATCAGATTTGCAAAGCAGCAACTTGGTCTTCTTTGCATACTTTTACTAAATTCTACCATTTGGATGTGTTTTCTTCTTCTGAAGCAGTTTTTGGTAGAAAAGTACTTCAGGCAGCTGTTTCAGTTTGATTCTTCTGCTTATAATTTCAGTTTTTTTCATTATAAGATTTAAACTTTATTTTGGGTGTGGATTATTTTCAGCGGAATTGGCTGTCTTTATTTTATCCCTCCCTCTCTAGTGACTCTTGCGTGGAAGATCCACATCTTGGGTAGTCATTATCCCATACGTCACTAGCTCATGGACTCTTGCTAATTACATGAAAGAAAACATAATTTATGTAAGAACTTACCTGATAAATTCATTTCTTTCATATTAGCAAGAGTCCATGAGGCCCACCCTTTTTGTGGTGGTTATGATTTTTTTGTATAAAGCACAATTATTCCAATTCCTTATTTTTTTATGCTTTCGCACTTTTTTCTTATCACCCCACTTCTTGGCTATGCGTTAAACTGATTTGTGGGTGTGGTGAGGGGTGTATTTATAGGCATTTTGAGGTTTGGGAAACTTTGCCCCTCCTGGTAGGAATGTATATCCCATACGTCACTAGCTCATGGACTCTTGCTAATATGAAAGAAATTAATTTATCAGGTAAGTTCTTACATAAATTATGTTTTTGTTCATTAAACTTAGTTTGATGATGATGCAGTCTGTTGTGTGATTATTTAAATAGGTGCTGTTAGCAAATGTTTTTGTTCATTAAACTTAGTTTGATGAGTCCAATGGAGCTCAGTAAGTGAGGAATCCCCTGGACTTCCGGGGGAGGAGCGTGAGAGAACACACGCGCGCTCTATGCTCTGCGCACTCAGCAGCAGAGAGTTTTTGCATCACCCCAGCTCCTGGTCCCCAATGGCAGCGATGATTGCGGAAGCCTTGGGGTGACAGAGTTCACGGAGCTCTACGGAAGTCAGCGCTAACCGCCAAGGTCAGGTGGTACTGACCGCATCCACTCACTTACACCTGTGAGCAGAGGAAAAGCTGGTGGAGGAACCCTTTCTGCTGACGCGGTGCAGCAATAGAGGAGGAAGGTGCCGGTCCCAGCCCAGGTCCTTACTAAAGAGTAAGCGAGACAAGTGCGGGAATTTCAGCAGGATCTGACTCAGTGTCGGCCCCACGGGAGGTTGGCGCGAACGGGAGGTGTCTCGTTTGGATCGACGTCCAAGTGAGGGTGACGGAACACATGAGCTGCATGCCCTGAGGCAGAAAAACCGCAAGTACAATTTCATTATAAAACAGCATAGAAGCCAGCACTTTATACTGTAAGCCTAATGCAAACTGAGAGTCATAAGGAGACATATGGGGACATATGATACACTAAGCCTTTAACAGATATTGTGTCTCTGCATAGGACTTAAGGATCAATCTTTGTTTGCACACAAGTAATGGCATACTCGAAGAGCCGGTGTTTAACCGTTGGGTGAGGAGGCCTATATGCAGCAAGGCAACTTTAATAGTCAGCTGCTTGGATAAAGTTATCTTTGCCTCTGGGAATACTCTGTTATGACTTATCAAATCTCAGAAGGTTTTATTATATATCTCTTAAAAGTTAGGATATAACTAACCTATATTTGTGCACATATTGAGGGCCCTCTGAGAAGGCAGCTGGGAGGCCTATAGAAGCTAAAGGATGCCAAACAACGGTTTCTCATGACATTTTTTGAAGGCTTGTTATTTCGCCTATCCGGCTGTTGGTACACCCTAGGCAGCAAAGATAAAGGCGTGCAGGTTTAAAATCTACCTGGTGGACATAAAGGTTTTAACTCTATCTGTGGATTAAATAAAGGGTCAAAGGACTATATTGCCAAAAATGCTATGAGAGACTGTTTATATATATCCATTTAAATCTGGACTATAGCAGATCTGCCTCCTGGTCTCTAGCAAGAGGCAATAAGACACTTTGAGAAAGAGAGCATCGTTTTGCAGTGACAAAGTGTAGATTGGCACAGTCTGAATACAGATTATCTTCCTATATTGTATGCAAGGAGGCAGAGGACTTTGGCCCAGTTGATCTGCTGCTACATATTTCTTTTTGTTTGCATGTATATCTTTGCTTTGTGTTTCTGCCATTTATTTTACATATAACTGTCATACCTAATTTTAGAGCTATTCATTTTTGAAAGAGCAATATATCAATTTGACGATATAAGCATAAATACTATTAGCATAAGAAGTTATGGGGGTGTGAAAACATATAATTCCCTTAAAAAGTAAAGCACTTTTATTTTTTATACACACACACAAGATTGTTTGAAACTGTTTAGGCTTCGTGGGAAGGAGCCGTTTGCAATTCACACTGTGAATAGAGGTCACATAACCTCCAATTTTTTCTTTTTTGTTTTTTTTTCTCCTCTCTCTCTTTTTCTTTTTTTTTTTTTTTTTTTTTTTTTTTTTTTCTTCTTCTTCTCTTTCTTTCACACTTTTCACTTTTACTTATATATTGTGCACATACATGCCTATAGGTATATAGGCATATACAAGATTCACCACTTGTGACAATTTTGTTTTTATACACGACACTTCATGGAAAGATATATGACTAATATGAAACAAAGATCCCCAATTATGCCCGTCAAGAGAGATAAGAAAGGCAATAAGCCATTAAATGAGGCAGTAGCAGATAGCCTGCTGGAGACTTCCATGGTGGCCGCCGCCGGCACAGACATACAGATTACGAATAATCAGTTAGCAGAGCTGATTGTACCACAACTTGAGTCATTGAAAAAAGATTTGGCTGGGTTGACGGTGGAGATCAGGCAGTTCTCCAGTAGACTGACAGAGGCAGAGACTCGAATATCAGAGTTAGAAGACTTATATACTATACAGGAAACAAATAACCATAAACTCACAGACACCATTAAAACTTTGCAAAACAAAGTTGACGATCTTGAGGATAGATCGCGCCGAAACAATGTGAGGGTGGTGGGCTTGCCAGAAAACAGTGAATTTTCAGACCTGATACAATTTGCTTCCATTAGGTTACCCACGCTATTGGGCCTGGAATTACAGGGGGATAAATTGGCAGTAGAAAGAGCACACAGGGTCGGTCCAAGTAGGTCAGATGCAGATAATAAAAAACGCCCTAGAATGATAGTTATCAGATACCTGTGTTTTCAAGATAAAATCAGGGTTATGCAGCAATACCGAAAGATTAAATCATTTAGTATTGAAGGCACACAAGTTCTATTATTTCAGGACTTTTCTTCCGATACGACAGCTAGAAGAAGAGAAATGTCACCATATTGTTCAGCCCTTATTAAGGCAGGTATAAAGGCTAGCCTCAGGTATCCAGCAAGGTTAATTATAGAAGAGAAAGAAGGGCAAAATCTGTTAAACACCCCAGAAGAAGCTAGGACATACTGTAAAACAAAGAATATCAAGGTGTAACTAGGCAAATACACCAGCACATTTAAGATCAAGATAGCAAAAGAGATATACAATGAATGGCAGTGAAGGGAAATTACCAGCTTGCACAGATATAGTAAGCTTGGGTAGTGAATGGATGCAGGTTTTATTTGTTATATGTTGTGGTTTTCCCCTTTTTCCCCGTTCCTTCTTTCTCTCCCCCTGTCCTCCCCCCTTTTTTTTTTTTTTTTTTTTTTTTTTTCCTCTCTTCCCCGCCCGCCCCCGGGTACCCCTCTAGAGGCGGTCTGGCTTAGAAGTAAAACGAATTTAATTCTTAGATGTGTAGAAGTTTAAACTTCATTTCCTGGAATGTTGGAGGTGTGTCATCTCCAGCAAAGCGCAAAGGTATTTTAAAATCAATTAAGAAAATAGATCCAGACATAATATTATTACAGGAACTACACCTAAAGGAAGATGAGATAGTAAAACTTAGAGCGAATTGGGTGAATGAAATAATAGCAACACCATGCACACATAGAAAGCGGGGGGTCGCAATTATATTCAGTAAAAAAATTACATATAAAGTAATAAGTAAAGAAATTGATACAGCCGGCAGATTTTTGATTGTTCAAATCGAAGCAGCACACAAAATATGGACAATCTGCAATGTTTATGGGCCGAACGAATTCGATAGGGAATTCTGGGGTAATATCAAGCAAAAATTAATCCCTTATTTAGGGCAGAATATAATATTATCAGGGGACTTCAATATGGTGCTACATCCTGAAATAGATAGGTTTCGACAAAAGAGTGCTTCAAAATATAGGAAGGAGGCTAAATTTTTTAGAGAATTTTGTGCATCACTAAAGTTAAAAGATATCTGGAGAACACAACATCCAGATATGAGAGAATATTCCTGTGAATCGAAATCACATAGGAACTTCTCTAGAATCGATCTTTTCTTAATAGAGGAGCACCTATTGAAGATAGATATCATATCCCAGATGTATGACTTCACATTATCAGACCATGCAATTATTAGTATCAATTTTAAACTGAATATGCAGGAAGGGCCGCATGTGAATACATTTAGCTTCCCAGGATATATGATAAACAATAGCCATTTCTGCAACTGGTTAAAAGGGAGATGGAGAGAATATCAAAATTTGAATAATACATACAGTCATAAGATAGAAATATTCTGGGAAGCAGGGAAAGCGGTCTTAAGAGGAGACATTAAGAAATATATGGTAAATCTTAAGAGGAAACAGCTAGCTAGAGAGATTCAACTATCTAACCAGCTGCGAAATACATATAGAAACTATATAAATAACCCCTGCAATAATACATGGAAGAAGTATACACAGGCTAAAGCAGAGCGGGAGGCCTTTTTAAATAATAAATGGGCACTGGAAGATATTAAATCGAGAAGCTATTTTCAGGGGTTCCAAGGAATTTCGGCTAAACATTTGGTTAAAATCAGGAAATTTAGGAAGAGTAGGAATATGATCTCTCTAATAAAATACAAAAAGGAGACTTATACAAAAGCCTCAGAAATTAGAGAAGCATTTTTTAAGTATTACCAGACTATATATTCCCAGGGAATAATAGACAACATAGCTAAACAGAATTTTTGGAAGAAAGTTAAATTACCGAAAATTACGAAAGACGCTTTAGATAAACTAAACCTAGAAATAACTATAGCAGATATAATTACGGCCATAGAGAAGACTAAAGCAGGGAAAGCCCCAGGCCCGGATGGACTCTCTGCAGAGTTTTATAAAATAATGAAATTGGAAATGGCAGAAACGTTAAGTAGTTTGTTCAATAAGTACTATATACAGAATAATAAACACTCACTATATTTTACAGATTCAATAGTTTCATTAATTTACAAGAAAGGGAAACCTCCAGAGGATATGGGTTCATATAGACCCATATCCCTGCTTAATCAAGACTATAAATTATTCATGTCTATCATAGCTAATAGATTGAAGTTGGTTATCGGAGATTTAATCAGCCCGGATCAGACAGGTTTTATGCCGCTTAGGAACCCAGCAAAAAATATGCGTAGAGTCCTTACTTTACTTGATTACTATTATAATAAAATCTACAGTAGAGGCTCTCAGTCCCTGCCAGATATGGCCTTGATAACGATAGACGCAGAAAAGGCGTTTGATTCCATTATATGGGACCATATGCTTACTTCTCTTTCCCAATTTGGGTTCCAGGGTAATTTTGTTGATACAATCAAACTAATATATAAGGAACCCAGGTCACAACTTCTAGTTAACGGTGAATTATCGCCATATATAACTCTGCAGAGAGGAACCCGGCAGGGGTGCCCATTATCCCCCTTACTTTTTAACCTCGCGCTCGAACCATTGGCTGTACTTCTTAGGCAAGAAATGGAGGGTATTCAGTTGGGCAAGCAGAATATAGTTATAACGTTATATGCTGATGATATTATGCTTTTTATTAAAGACTCCAGTATAAATATTCCAAAAAGTATGGAGATAATTATGCATTTTAGTAAGTTCACTGGATACAAGATCAATGCTCAGAAATCTGAGATCTTATGGATTAACAGGAATAAACATAGCTATACGCTTCACCCTTTCAGGGAGGTAGATAGAATAAATTATCTAGGGGTGTTCATAGGCAGAGATCCAGGGGAATGGTATGGCTTAAATTATACTAAATTGTTTGCGAATCTAGAGGCTGAATTCCAAAAGTGGAACATACTTTTTCTCTCTCTTTCAGGAAAAATTATGTTGATTAAAACAATCTTGTTTCCGCGGATCTTATTCCTGTTACAAAATTTACCTCTGGTTATTCATAAAAAGGATATAGTTTTATATAATCGAGCATGCACATCATTCATCTGGGGCAATAAGAAACCTCGCCTGTCAATTGAGAAATTGTCTATTCCTAAAAAATTTGGTGGCATGGCCCTACCAAATTTAAGATACTATAATTGGGTTACGTTGGCCAAATATGGTGCGGACTGGCTAACGGAAGCACAGTATGTCACATATTTTGACATGGAGTCTGATTTAATTGCACCCTTTAGCTTGAAAGCAGCTCTGCACCATGTATACGCCAAACTACCCTCTAATATTAAACAATTAATTACATTTTCAAATATTGTATTAGCTTGGCAGAAATACTGCAAGATGATGGGAATAGACTTCCAGAAATCCCGGTTTCTACCCATTATTGGGACCCCCGCATTTTCTCCAGGTATATATAATGGGGTATTTAAAGAATGGCATACTAAAGGTATTACATATTTCTCGCAGCTTCTTAGGTTGGACAGTAATATAATTCAATTGTATAGCGTGATATCAGATAAATATAATCTTCCTTCAAATAATTTCTTTGCTTATCTCCAGGCCAGAAGTTTCATAACATCATTAATGGGTTCAGGCACACCAGATTGGAGCTTACATGAGATAGAGCCAGGCCTCAAACTATATAAAGCCGGTGTTAGATCAATCACTTTTTGGTATGAGGCCTTATATTCTAAACTGGGGGATAGACATTTATCTCGAATTAAAGAGACCTTCCAAAGATATTTCACTAATATACAAGAATCTGATATAAAGAAGAGTCTAAGTCTATGTGAGGCAACTACAACTAAGACGGGTTGGAGGGAAGCTCATATGAAACTATTAAATAATTTTTATTTAACACCAGAAAGGATGAATAAATGGGTGCGTGATGAATCAAGGTATAGGTGTTTCAAATGCTGTGCTGATAAGGCAGATATGTTGCACTGTCTCTGGTCATGCCCCAGGATTAGACAATTCTGGGGGAAAGCCAATTTTTGGTTGAACAGACATTTGCAGCAAGCCTACGAATTTACCCCCAGAAAGATCTTTTTTTTGTGCCATGACCAGACATGTTATGGGGACCAGCAGTTGATTAATACCGTTATCCTAGCGGCCCGCATGTTAGTCTTCAAGAAATGGAAGTCAATAAGTGCCCCGAGTATAGCTGAACTCACAAGTGCAATTAGACTACAAATGAGGATAGAATTATACGACAAAAAGTTAGTATCAGAGAAATATCTCAAGAGATATTTCGGGAAATGGCTAAAGTTAATTCAGAAGTGGCCATTGGCATCTCAGAAACAATTTATCACCCCTCTGACAAATTCTGTAGCGTTTCTTTCACTAGTCGCGGGGGAGATCCTCCCGCGGCAGTGGATGGAAGATTAAAATAGATGAGTGTCAATGGTCAGCGGGGCTGGGAGGGGGCCCCGGGGGAATGGCAGGGGTTAAGATAACAATTGTTTTTCTTTTCTTCCCTTTTTTTTTTTTTTTTTTTTTTTTTTTTTCTTTCCCTTCTTCTTTCTCTCCTCTTTTGTTTATTTGTTTGTTCGTTTCGATTTATCCCTATTTTGTTTTCCTTTTTCTCAGAAATGATATAAAATGTGAAGTACTAGAAGACAGAGTATGAAAGTTGAAAAAATTGTCTTCAGATAAATGATTATCTTTATTTTCTTTTGTTCTCTTGGCATATTTAATTTCATAAAAGAGGTTTTCACAAATGTTACATATATATTCAGTACAACGATGAATGTTATGTCTTTTTTTGTACGAAATGATGTACTTCACCAATAAAATATTTAAAAAAAAAAACAAAAAAAACTTAGTTTGATGATGATACAATCTATATTATTAGGTTTATAATGCTGTTTAGCATTTAAAGTCTTCATTTCAAAGCTTTAAAAATAATTTATTAGGTGTTACTTATGACAATTTTGAGAGGGGCCTGGAACCTAACTCCCTCACTTCCCATTGACTTACTTTATAAATTGGGTTTCAATTTACAACGGTTTCGATTTACAACCATTCCTCCTGGAATCTAACCCCGGCGTAAACTGAGGGCTTCCTGTACTTGTAATACTCGTGCTAAAGTCCTAAATTCAAAAAAGTAAATAATATCAAAAGAAAAGATAGGGACTTTTTAACAGCACGCGTGCCTTAATCCATTTATTTAGTATAATATCAAAAATGAATTTATAATATAAGCATTAATCAAAACATCATATACTACAAAGTATACAAATATGCAACCCCAATTATAGAAACATCATGCAAAAGAGCTACAAATATGTCATCAATATGTTCCATCAGTGATAGTTCAATTTCAGGGCCTTATATTTGTTCTTACTCGCTGATCCAATCAACACATGTTCCTTCAGGATATTAATGGAGGTTGTCATTCATCCTCACATGCATAGAACTTATTTTTATGTTCATGGAGATACAGAAGCTATTTTGTTTTGTGGCTCTGTAGTGCTGACCGCTATGTCACATGTAACACACTGGAGTGGCAAATCTCTTGCGCGGCAGGTACTCCTGAGTTCCATGATATTGCATACAGATCGCCACTATGAATATAGTCACACCACCAGCATCAATGCAGAATTATTCCCACTGAAGGATCAAACAAGATCAACAATATTTCAAAACCAAGCCAATGATCGTTTCAACTTGTATCAGGCTTTGTCAGGGCTTAAATTCAAAAGTTTTTGTTCTGGTATTTAAAGGAAGTTTGTGCACAGTCCTCCCTGAAAACATGCCAGTGAATTAGTTCCACTCGCAACATTAAATGTTCCATGTTGCCACATTTTGTAAATAATTGGATTCATTTTAGAATTTCAATAATACAATACACTGAATAAGTTACAATAATACAACATATGCAACTGTAAACCATGGCTTTTTAGGGCAGAGCTCTGCAAGAGAGAACTTCGTGCAACAGGTTATATATTCTGTAACAAGTTTGTTTCTTTGTGTGAACAGTCACTCATATTTGATGTATAATTCTAGATGAGAATACTTCGCTTTTTAGTACTACATTTTATTAAATAAATGGATTGTATAGCAATTCTTCCTTGAGTCAATTTAGGCTTAAGTTGTCTAAGTTGTAAATTCACCTAGATTCAATGCAATATATACCTGCCTTGTTAAGACAGTTGTTAAGCACTTTGGAGGTGGATGAGCTCTGAGGTTGCGTCAGTAGGAGCCTTGGAAGAAATAAAGGATCAATTTAAACAGATTAAGATTTTAAACCACTTAATTTATAATGCCACATCTGAAATGGTTCTCAATACTGCTAAAAGTGCTGCAATAGTTTTTTTTACCTAGATATGTCTTATAGCTAAAGTTTTGGTCTGGTTCTCTGGTCTCTGAGGGCAGACTCCTTACCCTGCTTCTTCAGGGTAGGATCTTATTTGATCAAAGCCTGGATGCCATCATATCCATGTTTACTGATGGTAAGGATTATTTTCTCTCCACAGGATAATAAATCCAAGGGCATGGGCCAAACAGTTAGATGTGTTCCTTCCTTCGGGCACTCCAGATCTTAAAAGGCTTCTTCCACCCAGGCTGCAATATTTCTGAAGACTTTGTGTGTTTTTTTTTTGTTTGTTTGTTTTTTAGCTTATACTGGTCTGACACAAAGCAGGCCAAAAAGTCCACTGCTGCTTCCAAGTCAGCATAAAGGGGTGCCCTGCTTTCAAGATTCAGTTTCCGAGGTCTGGTGCAGATTTAAGAAGGTCTGGATTAGCTTTGTTGTTGATCTCTGGATCTTGTAAATTGTTTCTCAAGGATACAGAATGAGTTTCTTGTTTCTCAATAGTGATAAAATCACAAGCCTTGCTTTCGTGCGTTGCAGGTCTAGAGGGGTGGTCTAAAGTTGTTCCCTTTTAGTGAACAGAGTCATCATCGCTACTTAAAGGGACAGTCAAGTCCAAAAAAACGTTCATGATTCAGATAGGGCATGTAATTTTAAACAACTTTCCAATTAACTTTTAGCACCAATTTTGCTTTGTTCTCTTTGTATTCTTAGTTGAAAGCTAAACCTAGGAGGTTTATATGCTAATTTCTTAGACCATGAAGACCGCCTCTAATCTAAATTAATTTTTCACCACTAGAGGGCATTAGTTCATGTGTTTCATATAGATAACATTGAGCTCATTCACGTGAATTTACCATGGAGACAGCTGTGATTGACTAAACTGCAAGTCTGTCAAAAGAACTGAAATAAGGGGACAGTCTGCTGAGGCTTAGATACAAGGTAATCACAGAGGTAAAACGTGTATAATTATAACTGTGAAAGGTAAAGAGAGAGGGCGACTCCTAGTGCAGACAGGTAAGGTATAAAGACCCCCTTAGATGGATCCCAAATAGGTGGGTACTCACAATATGTAGTGCAGACGATAGTGCAAGTAACGCTTACTGGGAATAATTATGGTGTCCCAGTACACATATCAACCAGTCAGAAGTAGGAGACTCCAGATATAAAGTTTTTAAAAAAAAGGGCTTTATATAAAAATAACAATAACATGCAATAATAGTTACAAATGTTACAATAAAAATACAGTAATTTTTATTGTAATATTTGTAACTATTATTGCATGTTATTGTTATTTTTTTATAAAGCCCTTTTTTTAAAACTTTATATCTGGAGTCTCCTACTTTTGGACCTGCTGTCTGCACCGTTCACTTGGGATAAAGAACCTTCTGACTGGTTGATATGTGTACTGGGACACCATAATATTCCCAGTAAGCGTTACTTGCACTATCGTGTGCGCTACATATTGTGAGTAACCACCTATTTGGGATCCATCTAAGGGGGTCTTTATACCTTACCTGTCTGCACTAGGCGTCACCTTCTCTCTTTACCTTTCACAGTTATAATTATACACTCTAGTGTGGGAAGGTCATTTTATGTTAGCAAAAAATCTAAAGGATGCACATTCTGAATTTCCTATGGTGTGCTAGCATTACCAGTTTGTGACTCTGCCTTTTGGCATCCCTACAGTTTTCACCAAAGTGTTAAGTGGCCTTATTGATGGTGGCCTGTACTAAGGGTATTTTAGTGGCTCCTTACCTGATATTGTGGTGCAGGCTCCTTCAGGAGGCATACAAGCACATGGACGCCTTACTGTCTCTGCTCTGCAAAATCTGCTGATGCATACAGGTACAAAAGAGCTTTCTGATTATGACTACTCAAGTCTCCTTCTTGGGGTATATAATACACTCAGTATCCATTACACTGTATTTAAGAGGCGATCACAGGCTGAAGTTTCAGTCAACACGTGCCATGTTGCAGCACACTAACTGTGGTTCAGTTATAAATTAAGTGGAGTTGATGGGTACCGCCCCACATTGGCCTCTGTAACTGTCTCTACTGCATCAATGGAATGGAGTTCACAGGACTTGTCTCAGATGAGACTTAACATTCCATTTTTCAGAAGGCCTCATTTAACGGGTAGAACTGGGCTGGTTGGATCTGGGGTTTGTTAATTCTCATCACAATACATTTATTGTGTAGGAATAAATTGTTATTGATTTTAATTTTTTCCTTTAACCAATGATACTAAAGATGGGTATCTGGACACCTAGGAATTTATATATTTTTTATTTGTTTAAGCTTATTATTATTAATTGTTGATTTGATTAACATATTTGTGGAATATATATATATATATATATATATATATATATATATTTTTTTTTTTTCCTGCGGTAAAAGTATAGCTTTCAATAAACAAATCTGATTAAACAAACAAAGGCTGTAGCCATATAAGCAATGGCAAATATTAGAAATAATCCAAAGATCTATAGATTGTGATTAATATAAAGGATATGTCCATTTAAATGGTAAAAAAAGTCAATGATTTTGAGGGTTCCTCAAAGGGAAAATAAATAAAAAATAGTGTAAAACTGTAAGTGATCAGCAAACAAAGATTTTGTTTGATGGTATTCAACTCACGTGAGATGGAACTATAATAAGCTGTTTGCCTGCCATTATAAAAGCAGGTGTGCACAGTGAAATAGTCTCCCAAAAATAGAGTAAAATTTCTTAAAACATATAAAACATGATATAACATCCCATGCACAAGATACGTCTACAGTCAGTCCAATATAGGAACAGTCAAATAACTGGGAGAGGTTATCCTATGATACGGATGGAGACAAGTTCTGGGCAGCGTTCATACTGCTCAAAACGGCCGCTCCGACTATCCGACCAGGTTAACGCTCCTCCTCTGACCCAACTTGGCACGTGGGGACGTATCACGTGGATAGTAAACTGACGGAAATAAAGTACACAAGTGAAACGAGTCCTTTTAAACTGCAGGTATAGGAGCAGGAAGTTGTGAAATCTATAGTTGCCATCTTTGTTAAGGGCATTGCCAACATAGTTCATAAGGTAGTAAGGGCATAATTTTTACTAATGTGAATATTGTCCAATATATCTATCAATATCTTTCGTATGGGCAATGTGATAAGATGATACAACCATATCTGGCATGTGTGTTATGGAAAAAGACAAATATTAATATTAAGCGATTCTTATTTATACATCTTATATCCAATATACAAAAAAAATTCAGATGAGGCTTCACATTCCATTTTCCAGAAGGCCTTATTTAAAGGGTAGAACTGAACTGGGCTGGGTGGATCTGGGGGGTCTATGACATGTTGTGATTTGTATATTCTTGTCATGAAAGAAATACATTTATTTAGATGAGGCTTCACATTCCATTTTCCAGAAGGCCTTATTTAAAGGGTAGAACTGAACTGGGCTGGGTGGATCTGGGGGGTCTATGACATGTTGTGATTTGTATATTCTTGTCATGAAAGAAATACATTTATTGTGTAGGAATAAATTGTTATTGATTTCAATGTTTTTCCTTTAACCAATGATTCTTAAGATTGGTATCTGGACACCTAGGAATTTATATATTTTTATTTGTTTCAGCTTATTAGTATTAATTGTTGATTTGATTAGCATATTTGTGGAAAATAATAATAATAATAATAATAATAATAATAATAATAAAATATTTTTTCCTGCAGTAAAAGTATAGCTTTTGTAATGACCTACAGTTTGATAAGTTTTCCATGTTTTATCATTGCACTTTTGTTTTAAGACCAGTTTTCTATTATTTAAGTGTGTCCAGAACCTCAGTTAATTCCTATTGAAATAAACACTATTTCTTTCATGTAATTGGCAAGAGTCCATGAGCTAGTGACGTATGGGATATACAATACTACCAGGAGGGGCAAAGTTTCCCAAACCTCAAAATGCCTATAAATATACCCCTCATTACACCCACAATTCAATTTTACAAACTTTGCCTCCTATGGAGATGGTAAAGTAAGTTTGTGCTAAAATTTCTACGTTGATATGCGCTTCTCAGCATTTTGAAGCCCGATTCCTCTCAGAGTACAGTGAATGTCAGAGGGATGTGAAGGGAGTATCACCTATTGAATGCAATGGTTTTCCTCACGGGAGATCTATTTCATAGGTTCTCTGTTATCGGTCGTAGAGATTCATCTCCTACCTCCCTTTTCAGAACGACAATATACTCTCATATTCAATTACCTCTACTGATAACTGTTTCAGTACTGGTTTGGCTATCTGCTATATGTGGATAGGTGTCTTTTGGTAAATATGTTTTCATTACTTAAGATACTCTCAGCTATGGTTTGGCACTTTATGTATTTATATAAAGTTCTAAATATATGTTTTGTACTTATATTTGCCATGATTCAGGTTTTCAGTATATTTCCTTTTTTGCAGACTGTCAGTCTGGGAAATCCTTAATTTTTCATAAAAAAAAATATTTATTTTTTTTTACCTGGGGTTTAGTCTCTTTTTCAATTGACTGTCTTTTAAATTTGCGGGCAGAATTTGGCTCGCGAGGGCACAAAATGCCAAAATTTATTGCGTCATTTTTGGCATGAGATTTTTTTTTGTGAGAAGTTACGTTCGTTGTTGCCATTTCGTCATTTCCGGTGTCTTAGTTGACGCCGAGTCCTTCACAAGGTTGCGTCATCTATGACGCAAGTGTTTCGTTTCCGGACGTTTTTGGCGGCAAAAAATATTTTTCTGTTTGTTGTGCGTCATACTTGCCGCCAAATATTTTCATTATTTAAAACCCCATTCCTTTTCCCTCTGGCCTTTTTCTATGTCAGAGGGCTATGCTGTTTGGAATATTTCCTATTCCTGAAACTGCCATAAAAGAAAATTGATAATTTTGTTTTATATGTTGTTGTTTTTCTCTTACATTTGCAAGATATCTCAATCTGATCCTGTCTCAGAATTTACTGCTGGATTCCTGCTGCCTGATAACGGTTCTACCAAAGCTAAGTGCATTTGTTGTAAACGTGTGGAGATTATACCTCCAGCTGTGGTTTGTAATAGTTGTCATGATAAACTTTTACATGCAGAAAATGTTTCCATCAGTAGTAGTTCATTACCTGTTGCTGTTCCCTCAACATCTAATGCACAAGATATACCTGTAAATTTAAAATAATTTATTTCTTTTCAGAAGGCTTTGTCTGCCATTCCGCATTCTAATAAACGTAAAAGGTCTTTTAAAACTTCTCATAGAGTTGATGAAATTTCAAATGGCCGACAACATACTGATTTATCTTTCTCTGATGAGGATCTATCTGATTCAGAAGATCCTGCCTCAGATATTGACACTGACAAATCCTCTTATTTATTTAAAATGGAGTATATTCGTTCTTTATTAAAAGAAGTGTTGATTACATTAGATATGGAGGAAACTAGTCCTCTTTATATTAAAATTAGTAAACGTTTAAATTCTGTTTATAAACTTCCTGTGGTTTTTCCAGAGGTTTTTCCAGTTCCTGATGCTATTTCAGATATGATTTCCAAGGAATGGAATAGGCCTGGTACTTCTTTTATTCCTTCTTTAAGGTTTAAAAAATTGTATCCTTTGCCAACTGTTAGATTGGAGTTTTGGGAAAAGATCCCCAAGGTTGATCTTTAAACTTCTTTTAAAGATCCTTTAGATAGGAAACTTGAATCTTATCTAAGGAATGCTTATTTATATTCAGGTCATCTTCTTAGGCATGCAATTTCTTTGGCTGATGTTGCAGCTGCTTCAACCTTTTTGGTTGGAAACTTTAGTGCAACAAGTTTCGAATCATGATTTGTCTAGCATTGTTAAGTTAATTCAACATGCTAATAATTTCATTTGTGATGCCATTTTTTATATCTAAATTGATGTTTTATATATGTCTTTTAGCTATTTTAGCTAGAAGAGCTTTGTGGCTTAAATCTTGGAATGCTGATATGACTTCTAAGTCCAGATTGCTATCTCTTTCTTTCCATGGTAATAAATTATTTAGTTCTCAGTTGGATTCAATCATTTCAACTGTCACTGGGGGGAAAGGAGTCTTTTTGCCTCAGGATAAAAAACCTAAGGGAAAATCTAAAGCTTCTAACCGGTTTCATTCCTTTCGCCATAATAAGGAACAGAAATCTAATCCTTCCCCAAAGGAATCTGTTTCCAATTGGAAGCCTTCCTCAAATTGGAATAAATCCAAGCCATTTTAGAGATCAAAGCCAGCCCCCAAGTCCGCATGAGGGTGCGGCCCTCATTCCAGCTCAGCTGGTAGGGGGCAGATTAAAATTTTCAAAGATGTTTGGATCAATTCAGTTCAAAATCATTGGATTCAGAGTATTGTCTCTCAGGGGTATAGAATAGGTTTCAGAGTAAGACCGCCTGTGAGAAGATTTTTTTCTCTCACGCATTCCAGCAAACCCAGGAAAGGCTCAGGCTTTCCTGAAGTGTGGTTCAGACCTGGAATTATCAGGGGTAATCATACCAGTTCCGTTTCAGGAACAGGGTCTGGGGTTTTATTCAAATCTATTCATTGTCCCAAAGAAAGAAAATAGATTCAGACCAGTTCTGGATCTAAAGATTTTGAATCGATATGTAAGAGTACCAACTTTCAAAATGGTGACAATAAGGACTATTCTGCTTTTTGTTCAGCAAGGGCATTATATGTCCACAATAGACTTGCAGGATGTATATCTTCATATTCCGATTCATCCGGATGACTATCAGTTCCTGAGATTCTCTTTTCTAGACAAGCATTACCAATTTGTTGCTCTTCCTTTTGGCCTAGCAACAGCTCCAAGAATCTTTTCAAAGGTTCTCAGTGCCCTACTCTCTGTAATCAGAGAGCGGGCTATTGCGGTGTTTCCTTATTTGGACGATATCTTGGTACTCGCTCAGTCTTTACGTTCTGCAGAATCTCACGTGAATCAACTAGTGTTGTTTCTTCGAAGACATGGTTGGAGGATCAATTTACCAAAAAGTTATTTGATTCCTCAGACAAGGGTAACCTTTTTAGGTTTCCAGATAGATTCAGTGTCCATGACTTTGTCTCTAACAGACAAGAGACATTTAAAACCTGTCGGAATCTTCAGTCTTAGTCATTCCCTTCAGTAGCTATGTGCATAGAAGTTTTAGGTCTTATGACTGCAGCATCGGACGCGATCCCCTTTGCTCGTTTTAATATGAGACCTCTCCAGCTTTGTATGCTGAACCAATGGTGCAGGGATTATACAAAGATATCACAATTGATATTCTTAAATCCCAATGTTCGACTTTCTCTGATTTGGCAGTTAGATCACCATTGTATAATTCTAGGGGCCTCTTTCGTTCGTTCAACCTGGACTGTGATCACAACAGATGCGAGTCTTTCAGTTTGGGGAGCTGTTTGGGCATCTCTGACAGCACAAGGAGTTTGGAAATCTCAAGAGGAGAGATTACCAATCAATATTTTGGAACTCTGTGCGATTCTCAGGGCTCTTGTTTTGGCCTCTGTTGAAGAGAGAACTGTTCATTTGTTTTCAGACAGACAATGTCACAACTATGGCATATGTCAATCATCAGGGTGGGACTCACACTCCTCAAGCTATGAAACAAGTATCCCGGATACTTGTTTGGGCGGAATCCAGCTCTTGTCTAATTTCTGGGGTTCATATCCCAGGTATAGACAATTGGGAAGCGGATTATCTCAGACTTTACATCCGGGAGAATGGTCTCTCCACCTAGATGTGTTTTCTCAAATTGTTCAGATGTGGGGGCTTCCATAAATAAATCTGATGGCATCTCATCTAAACAAAAAACTTCCCAGGTACCTGTCTAGGTCCAGGGATCCTCAGGCGGAAGCAGTGGATGCATTGACACTTCCTTGGTGTTATCAACCTGCTTATATTTTCTCGCCTCTAGTTCGTTTTCCAAGAGTGATCTCGAAAATCATCATGGAGTAATCGTTTGTGCTGCTGGTGGCTCCAGCATGGCCTCACAGGTTTTGGTATGCGGATCTTGTTTGGATGTCCAGTTGCCAACCTTGCCACTTCCATTAAGGCCAGACCTTCTATCGCAAGGCCCATTTTTCCATCAGGATCTCAAATCATTAAATTTGAAGGTATGGAAATTGAACGCTTAGTGCTTAGTCATAGAGGTTTCTCTGAGTCAGTGATTAATACTATATTACAGGCTCGTAAATCTGTTTCTAGAAAGATTTATTATCGAGTTTGGAAGACTTACATTTCATGGTGTTCTTCTCATAAATTTTCTTGGCATTCTTTTAGAATTCCTAGTATTTTACAGTTTCTTCAGGATGGTTTGGATAAAGGTTTGTCTGCAAGTTCCTTGAAAGGACAAATCTCTGCTCTTTCTGTTTTATTCCACAGAAAAATTGCTAAACTTCCTGATATTCACTGTTTTGTTCAGGCTTTGGTTCGTATCAAGCCTGTCATTAAATCAATCTCTCCTCCTTGGAGTCTTAATTTGAGTCTATGCATTCTTTGGACATTAAATTACCTTCTTGGAAAGTGTTGTTCCTTTTGGCCATCTCTTCTGCTAGAAGAGTTTCTGAATTATCTGCTCTCTCTTGTGAATCTCCTTTTCTAATTTTTCATCAGGATAACGCAGTTTTGCGGACTTCATTTAAATTCTTACCTAAGGTTGTGAATTCTAACAACATTAATAGAGAAATTGTTGTCCCTTCTTTGTGTCCTAATCCTAAGAATTCTTTGGAGAGATATTTACATTCTTTGGATGTGGTGAGAGCTCTGAAATATTATGTTGAAGCTACTAAAGATTTCAGGAAGACTTTTAGTCTATTTGTTATCTTTTCTGGTTCCAGGAAAGGTCAGAAGGCTTCTGCCGTTTCTTTGTCATCATGGTTAAAGCTTTTGATTCATCAAGCTTTTTGGAATTGGATAAAACCCTGCCTCAGAGAATTACAGCTCATTCTACTAGATCAGTCTCCACTTCTTGGGCTTTTAAGAATGAAGCTTCAATTGATCAGATTTGCAAAGCAGCAACTTGGTCTTCTTTGCATACTTTTACTAAATTCTATCATTTTGATGTATTTGCTTCTTCGGAAGCAGTTTTTGGTAGAAAAGTTATTTAGGCAGCTGTTTCAGTTTGATTCTTCTGCTTCTAATTTAATTTTTTTCTTTTTAATTATGAGACTAAACTTATGATTTGGGTTGTGAATTAATTTTTTTCAGCGGAAATGGCTGTTTTTATTTTTTATCTTTCCCTCTCTAGTGACTCTTGCGTGGAGTTCCACATCTTGGTTTATTGCTATCCCATACGTCACTAACTCATGGACTACATAATTTATGTAAGAACTTACCTGATAAATTAATTTCTTTCATATTGGCAAGAGTCCACGAGGCCCACCCTTTTTGTGGTGGTTATGATTTTTTTGTATAAAGCACAATTATTTCCAAATTCCTTTGTTGATGCCTTTTACTCCTTTCTTTATCACCCCACTTCTTGGCTATTCATTAAACTGAATTGTGGATGTGGTGAGGGGTGTATTTATAGGCATTTTGAGGTTTGGGAAACTTTGCCCCTCCTGGTAGGATTGTATGTCCCATATGTCACTAGCTCATGGACTCTTGCCAATATGAAAAAATAAATGCCAAAACAAGGGGTCGCAATCTAAAGTTAGAGGGTAGCAGATTCAGGAGAAATTTGAGGAAGCAATTTTTTACAGAAAGGGTGGTGGATTCATGGAATAAACTTCCATTTGAGGTGGTAAACACAAAGACTGTAAAGGAATTTAAAAATGCTTGGGACATGCATAAGGCTATCCTAAGGAAAAAGTAACATGTAATATGGGTAGACTTGATGGGCCTTTTTGGTTCTTATCTACCATCAAATTCTATGTTTCTATGAAAGAAATTAATTAATTAGGTAAGTTCTTACATAATTTATGTTTTTTAAAACCTAATAGATTTTTTATTAGATTTTTTTCCCAATTAAAATAGCTTTAAAATATACTTAAAGGGACAGTCAACACCAGAATTTTGTTGTTTAAAAAGATAATCCCTTTATTACCCATTCCCCTGTTTTGTATAACCAACACAGTTATAATACATGTTTTACGTCTGTGATTACCTTGTATCTAAGCCTCTGCAAACTGCCCCCTTATTTCAGTTCTTTTGACAGACTTGCATTTTAGCCAATCAGTGCTCACTCCTCGGTAAATTCATGTGCATGAGCTCAATGTTATCTATATGAAACACATGAACTTACGCCCTTTAGTGGTGAAAAACTGTCAAAATGCTTTTAGATTAGAGGCGGCCTTCAAAGTCTAAGAAATTAGCATATTAACCTCCTAGGTTTAGCTTTCAACTAAGAATACCAAAAGAACAAAGCAAAATTGGTGATGAAAGTAAATTGGAAAGTTGTTTAAAATTACATGCCCTAAATCAAGAAAGTTTATTTTGGACTTTACTGTCCCTTTAACCTTCTGCAGAAGCATTTTTGTCTCCAGCTGTTTCCACTGTACTTGAAGTGAGTCTCTGTAAGCCTTACTCTCTTGTGGGCTTTGGATGTGTTACAGCCTACTCATCCTGTGCTGGCATTATAAGTACTGTGCTGTCTTTCTTTAGAGAACACAAACTGCAATTTAACACTCTTTCAGTCCTACGACATGGTTTAGTTAAATGACTTAACTATTGACTGACTATATGTTGTATGTATAATGCCAATCTGTTGTGTGTCTTGGTAACCACTGTATAGCACCAGCGTGTGCCTTATTGTGATGGTCCTTATATTAGGTAAATTACAATATAAAGAAAAGCGCACTTAAAGAAACAAAAATCCTGCTAAACCTCAGTTATGGTCATGGTCATTATATTAACAATATAATGGCACGCTGTATAGTAAATTGTAACTCTGTATAACATTTTTAGTATATACATTGTACTGAAAATGCAATAAATGATTAGTTTTATCCATTTGAAAATTAAATTCTTATCCTCTATTTTTTTTGTTTTCCTTTTTCAATAAAGAATAATCGCTCAAGTTTTAGAACACAACAACTTGCCAGGAGCCATCTGTTCTTTGACATGTGGTGGGGCTGACATTGGGTATGTACTTGCATCTCAGTTGTATGAGCCTTTACAGGGTGAGAGCTAGTGGGGGTCATCTAATTGTTGTTGTTTTCTAATAAAAGGGTAGTGTATATTTTACAAACTGTCATTGCTTTTGTATAGTTTGTTTTCTTTAGACAGCATATTTTTTGTGTTAGCTAGTCTGCAGAAGGAAACTCAATGAAGCATGTTTGTGGACTTTCATAACCTTCTCGGAATTCACAAAGATCCAGAATTTGTAATTGAGAACCATTGAAAAAGGCTTAGCTTAATCGTGGTTATTCATTCAGGCTTAAAACTTAAAGGGACAGTCTAGACCCAATACTTATTCTTTATTACTTATTGATACATAATAGACAAACATCTTGTAACAGGTTTATAAGAAGTACATGAAACTTTTAAATAATCATTGTTTGTCAGCACCCGAAAATGGCTGCCAAGCTCCGCCCACAACTTTCTTCTTGTCCAGTAAGCTGTTTTCTTATGACAGTTTAGCAGTGCATGTTTAATATTTTTCAGTTTGGTACTTCAAATTACACATGCACAAATCAATGTGTGCAAGTAGGAATACATATTCATGAGTCGATCGTGATTGAAGAAACTTAACATACCAAAATATACACCCAAAAGGTGGGCGGAGCTACCAATCAGAAAGCTCTACCCAGATCTGAACCAAAACTGGGCCGGCTCCTAAGTTTACATTCCTGCTTTTTCAAATAAAGATACGAAGAGAACAAAGAAACATTGATAATAGGTGTAAATTATAAAGTTGATTAAAATTGCATACTCTATCTGAATCATGAAAGAAAAAATTTGGGTTTCATATCCCTTTAAATATTAGGACAAGTGCTTATGAAAATGAATTCTGAACCTGCTACCTTTTTACACTGAGGTCATAACCCTTTGTTCTGATATTGCTAGTTTGTGAATGATGCTTGCTTTATTAAATCCTTAATATACTTGAAGGTTTCTTTCATATGTCTCCCCTTCTCTCTTGTAAGTTTTACATTTTTAATTTTGGCTAATTTTACCTTAATATTAAGTAAAATTTAAGCCGAGTGGTCAGTAAAATCAGCTGGGTGCTCCACCTGCTTAAAAGTTCCTGGGGAGAACACTGCGTATTAAGGTCATGAAGTCTTATCTTGTAAGTTTCATTTTTAGACTGATTACCATTTTATTACTTATCCTTTTTAACAGTTTTTAGTTTATGTATATCCCTCAGGACACCTAGCTTTTTATAAAATATTAAAGGTGAGGCCTAGCTAAATGTTTAAAGCTGCAAAGTTTTATCACTACTGTTAATGCATCTTACTGATCCTACCTGCTTCATTACTGCATTGTTTATCTTCAGGTTTCCGATAATAGTTATTCCCAAATCTCATTCCTCTTTTGTTGCTATCAGTTAGCGTCATCACATCTATAATTAACATTTCTCCAACATAGGTGTGTCCGGTCCACGGCGTCATCCTTACTTGTGGGATATTCTCTTCCCCAACAGGAAATGGCAAAGAGCCCAGCAAAGCTGGTCACATGATCCCTCCTAGGCTCCGCCTACCCCAGTCATTCTCTTTGCCGTTGTACAGGCAACATCTCCACGGAGATGGCTTAGAGTTTTTTAGTGTTTAACTGTAGTTTTTATTATTCAATCAAGAGTTTGTTATTTTGAAATAGTGCTGGTATGTACTATTTACTCAGAAACAGAAAAGAGATGAAGATTTCTGTTTGTATGAGGAAAATGATTTTAGCAACCGTCACTAAAATCCATGGCTGTTCCACACAGGACTGTTGAGAGCAATTAACTTCAGTTGGGGGAACAGTGAGCAGTCTCTTGCTGCTTGAGGTATGACACATTCTAACAAGACGATGTAATGCTGGAAGCTGTCATTTTCCCTATGGGATCCGGTAAGCCATGTTTATTAAGATCGTAAATAAGGGCTTCACAAGGGCTTATTAAGACTGTAGACTTTTTCTGGGCTAAATCGATTCATTATTAACACATATTTAGCCTTGAGGAATCATTTATTCTGGGTATTTTGATATAATAATATCGGCAGGCACTGTTTTAGACACCTTATTCTTTAGGGGCTTTCCCAAATCATAGGCAGAGCCTCATTTTCGCGCCGGTGTTGCGCACTTGTTTTTGAGAGGCATGACATGCAGTCGCATGTGAGAGGAGCTCTGATACTTAGAAAAGACTTTCTGAAGGCGTCATTTGGTATCGTATTCCCCATTGGGCTTGGTTGGGTCTCAGCAAAGCAGATACCAGGGACTGTAAAGGGGTTAAAGTTAAAAACGGCTCCGGTTCCGTTATTTTAAGGGTTAAAGCTTCCAAATTTGGTGTGCAATACTTTTAAGGCTTTAAGACACTGTGGTGAAAATTTGGTGAATTTTGAACAATTCCTTCATGTTTTTTCGCAATTGCAGTAATAAAGTGTGTTCAGTTTAAAATTTAAAGTGACAGTAACGGTTTTATTTTAAAACGTTTTTTGTACTTTGTTATCAAGTTTATGCCTGTTTAACATGTCTGAACTACCAGATAGACTGTGTTCTGAATGTGGGGAAGCCAGAATTCCCATTCATTTAAATAAATGTGATTTATGTGACAATGACAATGATGCCCAAGATGATTCCTCAAGTGAGGGGAGTAAGCATGGTACTGCATCATTCCCTCCTTCGTCTACACGAGTCTTGCCCACTCAGGAGGCCCCTAGTACATCTAGCGCGCCAATACTCCTTACTATGCAACAATTAACGGCTGTAATGGATAATTCTGTCAAAAACATTTTAGCCAAAATGAACACTTATCAGCGTAAGCGCGACTGCTCTGTTTTAGATACTGAAGAGCATGACGACGCTGATAATAATGGTTCTGAAGGGCCCCTAACCCAGTCTGATGGGGCCAGGGAGGTTTTGTCTGAGGGAGAAATTACTGATTCAGGGAACATTTCTCAACAAGCTGAACCTGATGTGATTACGTTTAAATTTAAGTTGGAACATCTCCGCATTCTGCTTAAGGAGGTATTATCCACTCTGGATGATTGTGACAAGTTGGTCATCCCAGAGAAACTATGTAAAATGGACAAGTTCCTAGAGGTCCCGGGGCTCCCAGAAGCTTTTCCTATACCCAAGCGGGTGGCGGACATTGTTAATAAAGAATGGGAAAGGCCCGGTATTCCTTTCGTCCCTCCCCCCATATTTAAAAAATTGTTTCCTATGGTCGACCCCAGAAAGGACTTATGGCAGACAGTCCCCAAGGTCGAGGAAGCGGTTTCCACTTTAAACAAACGCACCACTATACCCATAGAGGATAGTTGTGCTTTCAAAGATCCTATGGATAAAAAATTAGAAGGTTTACTTAAAAAGATGTTTGTTCAGCAGGGTTACCTTCTACAACCAATTTCATGCATTGTCCCTGTAGCTACAGCCGCATGTTTCTGGTTCGATGAGCTGATAAAGGCGGTCGATAGTGATTCTCCTCCTTATGAGGAGATTATGGACAGAATCAATGCTCTCAAATTGGCTAATTCTTTCACCCTAGACGCCACTTTGCAATTGGCTAGGTTAGCGGCTAAGAATTCTGGGTTTGCTATTGTGGCGCGCAGAGCGCTTTGGTTGAAATCTTGGTCAGCTGATGCGTCTTCCAAGAACAAGCTACTTAACATTCCTTTCAAGGGGAAAACGCTGTTTGGCCCTGACTTGAAAGAGATTATCTCTGATATCACTGGGGGTAAGGGCCACGCCCTTCCTCAGGATCGGCCTTTCAAGGCAAAAAATAAACCTAATTTTCGTCCCTTTCGTAGAAATGGACCAGCCCAAAGTGCTACGTCCTCTAAGCAAGAGGGTAATACTTCTCAAGCCAAGCCAGCTTGGAGACCAATGCAAGGCTGGAACAAGGGAAAGCAGGCCAAGAAACCTGCCACTGCTACCAAGACAGCATGAAATGTTGGCCCCCGATCCGGGACCGGATCTGGTGGGGGGCAGACTCTCTCTCTTCGCTCAGGCTTGGGCAAGAGATGTTCTGGATCCTTGGGCGCTAGAAATAGTCTCCCAAGGTTATCTTCTGGAATTCAAGGGGCTTCCCCCAAGGGGGAGGTTCCACAGGTCTCAGTTGTCTTCAGACCACATAAAAAGACAGGCATTCTTACATTGTGTAGAAGACCTGTTAAAAATGGGAGTGATTCATCCTGTTCCATTAAGAGAACAAGGGATGGGGTTCTACTCCAATCTGTTCATAGTTCCCAAAAAAGAGGGAACGTTCAGACCAATCTTAGATCTCAAGATCTTAAACAAGTTTCTCAAGGTTCCGTCGTTCAAGATGGAAACCATTCGAACTATTCTTCCTTCCATCCAGGAAGGTCAATTCATGACCACAGTGGATTTAAAGGATGCGTATCTACATATTCCTATCCACAAGGAACATCATCGGTTCCTAAGGTTCGCATTCCTGGACAAGCATTACCAGTTCGTGGCGCTTCCTTTCGGATTAGCCACTGCTCCAAGGATTTTCACAAAGGTACTAGGGTCCCTTCTAGCTGTGCTAATACCTTACTTGGACGACATTCTGATTCAAGCGTCGTCCCTTCCTCAAGCAAAGGCTCACACGGACATTGTCCTGGCCTTTCTCAGATCTCACGGATGGAAAGTGAACGTGGAAAAGAGTTCTCTATCTCCGTCAACAAGGGTTCCCTTCTTGGGAACAATAATAGACTCCTTAGAAATGAGGGTTTTTCTGACAGAGGCCAGAAAAACAAAACTTCTAGACTCTTGTCGGATACTTCATTCCGTTCCTCTTCCTTCCATAGCGCAGTGCATGGAAGTGATCGGTTTGATGGTAGCGGCAATGGACATAGTTCCTTTTGCGCGCATTCATCTAAGACCATTACAACTGTGCATGCTCAGTCAGTGGAATGGGGACTATACAGACTTGTCTCCGAAGATACAAGTAAATCAGAAGACCAGAGACTCACTCCGTTGGTGGCTGTCCCTGGACAACCTGTCACAAGGGATGACATTCCGCAGACCGGAGTGGGTCATCGTCACGACCGACGCCAGTCTGATGGGCTGGGGCGCGGTCTGGGGATCCCTGAAAGCTCAGGGTCTTTGGTCTCGGGAAGAATCTCTTCTACCGATAAATATTCTGGAACTGAGAGCGATATTCAATGCTCTCAAGGCTTGGCCTCAGCTAGCGAGGGCCAAGTTCATACGGTTTCAATCAGACAACATGACAACTGTTGCGTACATCAACCATCAGGGGGGAACAAGGAGTTCCCTAGCGATGGAAGAAGTGACCAAAATCATTCTATGGGCGGAGTCTCACTCCTGCCACCTGTCTGCTATCCACATCCCAGGAGTGGAAAATTGGGAAGCGGATTTTCTGAGTCGTCAGACATTGCATCCGGGGGAGTGGGAACTCCATCCGGAAATCTTTGCCCAAGTCACTCAGCTGTGGGGCATTCCAGACATGGATCTGATGGCCTCTCGTCAGAACTTCAAAGTTCCTTGCTACGGGTCCAGATCCAGGGATCCCAAGGCGGCTCTAGTGGATGCACTAGTAGCACCTTGGACCTTCAAACTAGCTTATGTGTTCCCGCCGTTTCCTCTCATCCCCAGGCTGGTAGCCAGGATCAATCAGGAGAGGGCGTCGGTGATCTTGATAGCTCCTGCGTGGCCACGCAGGACTTGGTATGCAGATCTGGTGAATATGTCATCGGCTCCACCTTGGAAGCTACCTTTGAGACGAGACCTTCTTGTTCAGGGTCCGTTCGAACATCCGAATCTGGTTTCACTCCAGCTGACTGCTTGGAGATTGAACGCTTGATCTTATCGAAGCGAGGGTTCTCAGATTCTGTTATCGATACTCTTGTTCAGGCCAGAAAGCCTGTAACTAGAAAGATTTACCACAAAATTTGGAAATAAATATATCTGTTGGTGTGAATCTAAAGGATTCCCTTGGGACAAGGTTAAGATTCCTAAGATTCTATCCTTCCTTCAAGAAGGATTGGAAAAAGGATTATCTGCTAGTTCCCTGAAGGGACAGATTTCTGCCTTGTCTGTGTTACTTCACAAAAAGCTGGCAGCTGTGCCAGATGTTCAAGCCTTTGTTCAGGCTCTGGTTAGAATTAAGCCTGTTTACAAACCTTTGACTCCTCCTTGGAGTCTCAACTTAGTTCTTTCAGTTCTTCAGGGGGTTCCGTTTGAACCCTTACATTCCGTTGATATTAAGTTATTATCTTGGAAAGTTTTGTTTTTAGTTGCAATTTCTTCTGCTAGAAGAGTTTCAGAATTATCTGCTCTGCAGTGTTCTCCTCCTTATCTGGTGTTCCATGCAGATAAGGTGGTTTTACGTACTAAACCTGGTTTTCTTCCAAAAGTTGTTTCTAACAAAAACATTAACCAGGAGATTATCGTACCTTCTCTGTGTCCGAAACCAGTTTCAAAGAAGGAACGTTTGTTGCACAATTTGGATGTTGTTCGCGCTCTAAAATTCTATTTAGATGCTACAAAGGATTTTAGACAAACATCTTCCTTGTTTGTTGTTTATTCCGGTAAAAGGAGAGGTCAAAAAGCAACTTCTACCTCTCTCTCTTTTTGGATTAAAAGCATCATCAGATTGGCTTACGAGACTGCCGGACGGCAGCCTCCCGAAAGAATCACGGCTCATTCCACTAGGGCTGTGGCTTCCACATGGGCCTTCAAGAACGAGGCTTCTGTTGATCAGATATGTAGGGCAGCGACTTGGTCTTCACTGCACACTTTTACCAAATTTTACAAGTTTGATACTTTTGCTTCTTCTGAGGCTATTTTTGGGAGAAAGGTTTTGCAAGCCGTGGTGCCTTCCATTTAGGTGACCTGATTTGCTCCCTCCCTTCATCCGTGTCCTAAAGCTTTGGTATTGGTTCCCACAAGTAAGGATGACGCCGTGGACCGGACACACCTATGTTGGAGAAAACAGAATTTATGTTTACCTGATAAATTACTTTCTCCAACGGTGTGTCCGGTCCACGGCCCGCCCTGGTTTTTTTAATCAGGTCTGATAATTTATTTTCTTTAACTACAGTCACCACGGTACCATATGGTTTCTCCTATGCAAATATTCCTCCTTAACGTCGGTCGAATGACTGGGGTAGGCGGAGCCTAGGAGGGATCATGTGACCAGCTTTGCTGGGCTCTTTGCCATTTCCTGTTGGGGAAGAGAATATCCCACAAGTAAGGATGACGCCGTGGACCGGACACACCGTTGGAGAAAGTAATTTATCAGGTAAACATAAATTCTGTTTTTGTGGTGTAAAATTTTCATGTAATTTATCAATTCCTCTAGTTTAATTAATTAACTTCTTATTTGGTTTATCCCTCCTGGAATGTTACATTTTTGTATAATTTATAATTATTCACACAGAATATACTTCTACACTTTTATCAAAATGACTTCAATCTCTTGGTGGTGGTGTGTTTAAAAACAGGTAGGCAGGCTTAGGAGTTCCCACATGTCTTTAACTCTAATAGCTGCAGTTTTGCATGCATGATTCTAACATTTATACATTGTGCACATTGCTGCCATCTAGTGCTCAAATTTGTTTTTACAAAACTATTGCCATGTAGTTTTCCAGAAATATGCATGCTATCTACTTAAAGGGACAGTCTACACCAGAATGTTTATTGTTTTAAAAGATAGATAATCCCTTTATTACCCATTCCCCAGTTTTGCATAACCAACACAGTTATATTAATATACTTTTAACCTCTGTGATTATCTTGTATCTAAGCCTCTGCAAACTGCCCCTTTATTTCAGTTCTTTTGACAGACTTGCAGTTTAGCCAATCAGTGCCTGCTCCCAGATAACTTCACGTGCACGAGCACAGTGTTATCTATATGAAATACATGAACTAACCCTCTAGTGGTGAAAAACTGTTAAAATGCATTCTGAAAAGAGGCGACCTTCAAGGTCTAAGAAATTAGCATATGAACCTCCTAGGTTAAGCTTTCAACTAAGAATACCAAGAGAACAAAGCAAAATTGGTGATAAAAGTAAATTGGAAAATTGTTTAAAATTACATGCCCTATCTGAATTATGAAAGTTTATTTTGGCCTAGACTGTCCCTTTAAGTATGCTCTTTAACAAAAAATACCACAAGAAGAAATTTAATTTGATAATAGAAGTACATTGGAAACTTTTTTTTTAGTAAATTGTATGCCCCTTTTAATTTGGACCAAGCACTTGACATGTAGTACTCTCTATTTTTTGCTTATTTTAGAAGGGACTTTCCTTCTTGGGTGTGAAATTTTCTAATCCATTAAGTTAGCTCAACATTTTTTGGTAATGAAACATTTTCACCAGTTAGTACTAATTAATATGATTTAAGAAATTGTGCAGTAATAAAAAATAGAGAACTAAAATTAAGGGAGATATTAAGTACCTTCAAGTAAAACTGGAGACCAGACAGCTGTAGCAAAATATATATTTTGTAAATTAGAATTTCCTTACTTTCTACTCTTAATGACCTGAACATATGTCCTTGACGTTGGAAATGACAATTTTTTGGTGGTTTTACTTGGAAATGTTTTGTAATTGTTGCAAGAAATATACCAGTATACGTTTCTTTGTCTTCATTTTTTTTCCGGCTTCTTAGTAATGCCATAGCCCAGGATGAAAGAGTGGACCTAGTGTCATTCACTGGCAGCACTGATGTGGGAAGACAGGTAGCACTTAAAGTTCAAGAAAGATTTGGTATGTTCAAATATATATTTTGGCTACTAAACTAATTTTACTTAAGACTGGATAGCAGAAATAAATAAACGTCGGAAACAACTTTGTTTACAAAAATTATCAAAATCTGAAAATTTGCATGTGTATAATTATGACAAAGGATTCCTTGTTTATTTGATCATTTAAGAATGTGTGTTTAATCAATAGAGAAGACTTTTTTTCTTTTCTTTTGGATGATAAATTACTTCTGTCTTCTCTACCTTTATGTACACATTGATTTGACCACACTTCGGGAAAACTCAGCCTTCAATAGATATTTTTATACAAACTTCATGTATTACCCATTCATGACTTGTTGCCTTGAGTACGAGTCCTGTAACAGAGCAGATAAAAACAAGAATTGATAGAAATAATGAAAACACCATTGTAAAATGTGTGGGACGAAGAATAATAGACCTAAACTGAAGGGTAGCTGACTCATGAGTAAATTACATAAGCATAATGCATGGCATACATGTAAGGGTAGTCTATAACGGCTGGCAAATGTAAAGGCTTAATGCAGGGTCATAATACTACATACATTTTCCATGTAACCGTTTATATTTATTTTATAGGCCGCAAGTTGTTGGAACTCAGTGGAAACAATGCAATTATTGGTAAGATACTATATATACATATATATATTAATTAGGACTGGAGTGATATGGGCAAAAATGAAAATCACGATTTTGGACCCAAACAATTGTGATTTTCTTATAAATGACAAACATCTTAATTTTTCAATAAAAAATTTATTTAACACTACAGAATCTTAATGTACATGTTTCTCAATGTCCAATACACTCTGGGAGCATAAAAATACAAACCACAAAATAGTTAAAATAAAATTAGCTGCCTGTGCTATGGTTACATAGTAGACACTAACCATTTCTTAGGTATTCTGACACAACCTTGTCATGTTTTCTTGGGCAGTCAGACTAGCTATGATACGATTAACATATGAAGCAGTGTAAGCGTGGAGAAACCTGAAAAGTGCTGACTTTACAGCAGTATGATTTGTGTATAAGTGCAGTAAATGTAGTACAATGCACACACTGTTGCATTTGTTATTCATTTAGATGAGTGACTGTCCAGGAAAATATTGGGGATGTGTCATTGACAAGGTCAATCCTGGCATCTTGCAACCTGTCATATTACATTAATTTACAGCTGTAGCTGTATAACTATAACTGTTCTTAGTGTTCTGTTCTGTACGAGTACATAAACAGAAAAGTGAACTTAACCACACGGCTAATTGAAATGAAATTACCTGGCAGTGTCCAGTAAGTTCTTACCACATTGTCCATGTTTTCTTTGTAAGTCAGTCTAGCTGTGGTATGAGTAACATATAAAGCAGTGTATGCATGGAGAAACCTTAAAAGTTCTGACTGTCCAGCAGCATGATTTGTGTTTATAAGTACAGTAAAGACAGTACAATGCACACTGATTCATGTGTTAGTCATTTAGGTGAGTGACTGTCCAGGAAAACATGAGGGATGTGGCATTGAGAAGGTCAATCCTGCAACCTGTTTTTAACATCCATGCATCAACTAATAGCAGCAGCACTGCAGCATAGTACAGTAAGAGTATATTTCTCTTGTTAAGTGTATCCAGTCCACGGATCATCCATTACTTGTGGGATATTCTCCTTCCCAACAGGAAGTTGCAAGAGGATCACCTACAGCAGAGCTGCTATATAGCTCCTCCCCTCACTGCCATACCCAGTCATTCTCTTGCAACTCTCAACAAAGATGGACGTAGTAAGAGGAGAGTGGTGTATTATAGTTACTTTTTTAACTTCAATCAAAAGTTTGTTATTTTTAAATGGTACCGGAGTGTACTGTTTCATCTCAGGCAGCATTAGAAGAAGAATCTGCCTGTGATTTCTATGATCTTAGCAGAAGTAACTAAGATCCACTGCCGTTCTCACATATTCTGAGGAGTGAGGTAACTTCAGAGGGGGAATGGCGTGCAGGTTTTCCTGCAATAAGGTATGTGCAGTTAACATATTTCTAGGGATGGAATTTGCTAGAAAAATGCTGCTGATACCGGATTAATGTAAGTTAAGCCTTAAATGCAGTGATAGCGACTGGTATCAGGCTTATTAACAGAGATACATACTCTTATAAAAGTGCAATATAAAACGTTTGCTGGCATGTTTAATCGTTTTTATATATGCTTGGTGATAAAACTTATTGGGGCCTAGTTTTTTTCCACATGGCTGGCTTGATTTTTGCCTAGAAACAGTTTCCTGAGGCTTTCCACTGTTGTAATATGAGTGGGAAGGGCCTATTTTAGTGCTTTTCTGTGTAGATAAAAATACTGACAGAGACATTCAGCTTCCCTCTGCATGATACAGGACATCTCTGAAGGGCTCAAAAGGCTTCAAAGTCGTGTTTGAGGAGGGTAACAACCACAGTAGACTGTGGCAGTTGTTGTGACTGTGTTTAAAAAACGTTTTTGTCATTTATTATTCAGTTTTTGTTATTAAGGGGTTAATCATCCATTTGCAAGTGGGTGCAATGCTCTGCTGACTTGTTACATACACTGTAAAAACGTTGTTAGTGTAACTGCCTTTTTTCACTGTTATTTCAAATTTTGTCAAAATTTGTTTCTCTTAAAGGCACAGTAACGTTTTTTTATATTGCTTGTTAACTTGCTTTAAAGTGTTTTCCAAGCTTGCTAGTCTCATTGCTAGTCTCTACAAACATGTCTGAAACAGAGGATACTTGTTCATTATGTTTAAAAGCCATGGTGGAGCCCCATAGGAGAATGTGTACTAAATGTATTGATTTCACCTTAAACTGTAAAGATCAGTCTTTATCTATAAAAGAATTGTCACCAGAGGGGTCTGTCGAGGGGGAAGTTATGCCGACTAACTCTCCCCACGTGTCGGACCCTTCGCCTCCCGCTCAAGGGACGCACGCTAATATGGCGCCAAGTACATCAGGGACGCCCATAGCGATTACTTTGCAGGACATGGCTGCAATCATGAATAATACCCTGTCAGAGGTATTATCCAGATTGCCTGAATTGAGAGGCAAGCGCGATAGCTCTGGGGTTAGATGAGATACAGAGCGCGTAGATGCTGTAAGAGCCATGTCTGATACTGCGTCACAATATGCAGAACCTGAGGACGGAGAGCTTCAGTCTGTGGGTGACGTCTCTGAATCGGGGAGACCTGATTCAGAGATTTCTTATTTTAAATTTAAGCTTGAGAACCTCCGTGTATTGCTTGGGGAGGTATTAGCTGCTCTGAATGACTGTGACACAATTGCAGTGCCAGAGAAATTGTGTAGGCTGGATAAATACTATGCAGTGCCGGTGAGTACTGATGTTTTTCCAATACCTAAAAGGCTTACAGAAATTATTAGTAAGGAGTGGGATAGGCCCGGTGTGCCATTTTCTCCACCTCCTATATTTAGAAAAATGTTTCCAATAGATGCCACTACACGGGACTTATGGCAGACTGTCCCTAAGGTGGAGGGAGCAGTTTCTACTTTAGCAAAGCGTACCACTATCCCGGTTGAGGACAGTTGTGCTTTTTCAGATCCAATGGATAAAAAATTGGAGGGTTACCTTAAGAAAATGTTTATTCAACAAGGTTTTATTTTACAGCCCCTTGCATGCATTGCGCCTGTCACTGCTGCGGCGGCATTCTGGTTTGAGGCCCTGGAAGAGGCCATCCATACAGCTCCATTGACTGAAATTGTTGACAAGCTTAGAACTCTTAAGCTAGCTAACTCATTTGTTTCTGATGCCATTGTTCATTTGACTAAACTAACGGCTAAGAATTCCGGATTCGCCATCCAGGCGCGTAGGGCGCTATGGCTCAAATCCTGGTCAGCTGATGTGACTTCAAAGTCTAAATTACTCAACATTCCTTTCAAGGGGCATACCTTATTCGGGCCTGGTTTGAAAGAAATTATTGCTGACATTACTGGAGGTAAGGGTCATACCCTTCCTCAGGACAGGGCCAAATCAAAGGCAAAACAGTCTAATTTTCGTGCCTTTCGAAATTTCAAGGCAGGTGCAGCATCAACTTCCTCTGCTTCAAAACAAGAGGGAACTTTTGCTCAATCCAAGCAGGCCTGGAAACCTAACCAGTCCTGGAACAAGGGCAAGCAGGCCAGAAAGCCTGCTGCTGCCTCTAAGAAAGCATGAAGGAGCGGCCCCCTATCCGACAACGGATCTAGTAGGGGGCAGACTCTCTCTCTTCGCCCAGGCGTGGGCAAGAGATGTTCAGGATCCCTGGGCGTTGGAGATCATATCTCAGGGATATCTTCTGGACTTCAAAGCTTCTCCTCCACAAGGGAGATTTCACCTTTCAAGATTATCTGCAAACCAGATAAAGAAAGAGGCATTCCTAAGCTGCGTACAAGATCTCCTTGTAATGGGAGTGATCCATCCAGTTCCGCGGACGGAACAAGGACAGGGGTTTTATTCAAATCTGTTTGTGGTTCCCAAAAAAGAGGGAACCTTCAGACCAATTTTGGATTTAAAGATCCTAAACAAATTCCTCAGAGTTCCGTCATTCAAGATGGAAACTATTCGAACCATTTTACCCATGATCCAAGAGGGTCAGTACATGACCACAGTGGACTTAAAGGATGCCTACCTTCACATTCCGATTCACACGAATCATCATCAGTTCCTGAGGTTTGCCTTTCTAGACAGGCATTACCAATTTGTAGCTCTTCCATTCGGGTTGGCTACAGCCCAAAGAATTTTTACAAAGGTTCTGGGCTCACTTCTGGCGGTCCTAAGACCGCGAGGCATAGTGGTGGCTCCTTACCTGGACGATATCCCGATACAGGCGTCAAGCTTTCAAATTGCCAAATCTCATACAGAGATAGTTCTGGCATTCCTGAGGTCGTATGGGTGGAAAGTGAACAAAGAAAAGAGTTCTCTATCTCCTCTAACAAGGGTTTCCTTCCTAGGGACTCTAATAGATTCTGTAGAAATGAAAATTTACCTGACGGAGTCCAGGTTATCAAAACTTCTAAATGCTTGCCGTGTTCTTCACTCCATTCCGCGCCCCACCGTGGCTCAGTGCATGGAAGTAATCAGCTTAATGGTAGCGGCGATGGACATAGTGCCATAGTGTCAGGAAACTAGAGATTCTCTTCTCTGGTGGTTATCTCGGGCCCATCTGTCCAAGGGTATGACCTTTCGCAGACCAGATGGACAATTATAACAACAGATGCCAGCCTTCTAGGTTGGGGTGCAGTCTGGAACTCCCTGAAGGCTCAGGGTTCATGGACTCAGGAGGAGAAACTCCTCCCAATAAATATTCTTAAGTTAAGAGCAATATTCAATGCTCTTCTGGCTTGGCTTCAGCTAGCAACACTGAGGTTCATCAGATTTCAGTCGGACAACATCACGACTGTGGCTTACATCAACCATCAAGGGGGAACCAGGAGTTCTCTAGCGATGTCAGAAGTCTCCAAGATAATTCGCTGGGCAGAGACTCACTCTTGCCACCTGTCAGCGATCCATATCCCAGGTGTAGAGAACTGGGAGGCGGATTTTCTAAGTCGTCAGACTTTTTATCCGGGGGAATGGGAACTCCATCCGGAGGTGTTTGCTCAATTGGTTCTCCTTTGGGGCAAACCAGAATTGGATCTCATGGCGTCTCGCCAGAACGCCAAGCTTCCTTGTTACGGATCCAGGTCCAGGGACCCAGAAGCGGCACTGATAGATGCTCTAGCAGCGCCTTGGTTCTTCAACCTGGCTTATGTGTTTCCACCGTTTCCTCTGCTCCCTCGTCTGATTGCCAAAATCAAACAGGAAAGAGCATCGTTGATATTGATAGCGCCTGCGTGGCCACGCAGGACCTGGTATGCAGACCTAGTGGACATGTCATCCTTTCCACCATGGACTCTGCCTCTGAGACAAGACCTTCTAATACAAGGTCCTTTCAATCATCCGAATCTACTTTCTCTGAGACTGACTGCATGGAGATTGAACGCTTGATCCTATCAAAGCGTGGCTTCTCCGAGTCAGTAATTGATACCTTAATACAGGCACGAAAGCCTGTCACCAGGAAAATTTACCACAAGATATAGCGTAAATATCTTCATTGGTGTGAATCCAAGAATTACTCATAGAGTAGGGTTAGGATTCCTAGGATATTGTCCTTCCTCCAAGAGGGTTTGGACAAAGGATTATCAGCTAGTTCTTTAAAGGGACAGATTTCTGCTCTGTCTATTCTTTTACACAAGCGTCTGGCAGAAGTTCCAGACGTTCAGGCATTTTGTCAGGCTTTAGTTAGAATTAAGCCTGTGTTTAAACCTGTTGCTCCTCCATGGAGCTTAAACTTGGTTCTTAAAGTTCTTCAAGGGGTTCCGTTTGAACCCCTTCATTCTATTGATATCAAACTTCTTTCATGGAATGTTCTTTTTCTGATGGCTATTTCCTCGGCTCGAAGAGTCTCTGAGTTATCTGCCTTACATTATGATTCTCCTTATCTGATCTTTCATACAGATAAAGTTGTTCTGCGTACAAAACCTGGGTTTTTACCTAAGGTGGTTTCTAACAAGAATATCAATCAAGAGATTGTTGTTCCATCATTATGTCCTAATCCTTCTTCAAAGAAGGAACGTCTTTTGCATAATCTAGACGTAGTCCGTGCCTTGAAGTTTTACTTACAGGCTACTAAAGATTTTCGCCAAACATCTAACCTGTTTGTTGTTTACTCTGGACAGAGGAGAGGTCAGAAGGCCTCGACAACCTCTCTTTCTTTTTGGCTTCGGAGTATAATCCGTTTAGCCTATGAGACTGCTGGACAGCAGCCTCCTGAAAGGATTACAGCTCATTCTACTAGAGCTGTGGCTTCCACCTGGGCCTTTAAAAATGAGGCCTCTGTTGAACAGATTTGCAAGGCTGCAACTTGGTCTTCGCTTCATACCTTTTCCAAATTTTACAAATTTGATACTTTTGCTTCTTTGGAGGCTGTTTTTGGGAGAAAGGTTCTACAGGCAGGGTTCCTTCCGTTTAAGTTCCTGCCTTGTCCCTCCCATCATCCGTGTACTTTAGCTTTGGTATTGGTATCCCACAAGTAATGGATGATCCGTGGACTGGATACACTTAACAAGAGAAAACATAATTTATGATTACCTGATAAATTTATTTCTCTTGTAGTGTATCCAGTCCACGGCCCGCCCTGTCCTTTTCAGGCAGGTCTAAATTTTTAATTAAACTACAGTCACCACTGCACCCTATGGTTTCTCCTTTCTCGGCTTGTTTCGGTCGAATGACTGGATATGGCAGTGAGGGGAGGAGCTATATAGCAGCTCTGCTGTTGGGGATCCTCTTGCAACTTCCTGTTGGGAAGGAGAATATCCCACAAGTAATGGATGATCCGTGGACTGGATTCACTACAAGAGAAATAAATTTATCAGGTAAGCATAAATTATGTTTTTTTAAAAATAATACAGAGAATACAATACTACTGCAGTCAGTGCACAAAGTGCATGTTTCACACAGGAGGGGAAATGTGAATCAATTTTGAGCTGACAATATCTTAATGGGTTAGTTAGTCATAGTGAGTGACACATTAAGTAGTAACTTTAAGATATAGAGCTTGTAACAGGAGGGCTCAGGAAGAAATTCTGATTTGTAATTTGTAGTACTAGTAAATAATTTAGTAATATAATCTGTAATAACATGATATATAATATTATTATTTACTAAATATTATATATTTAAAATCTGAGAATAACATAAATAATATATAACTTAAAAAATGTGCATTGTTTACTGATTGGTTAGGTTTTTGGATAACAGGTCCTAACATCTATGTAGTACCATTTTGCATTTCAAGCATTACTTCTGGTGGTGGACTGGTTAAGGTTAATGTTTGAAATCCAAAATGGTATTACATAACGTTGATAGGTCACCACATTTCCTCCTGTGCTAAACACCCTCTCTGATGGTGAAGTTGTCGCAGGAACACAAACGGCTAGATTACGAGTTGTGCGTTAGGCTGAAAAAGCAGCGTTAACAGGTCCTAACGCTGCTTTTTCCTTACCGCTGCTATTACGAGTCTTGCAAGTTTAGGGGCACAGCACACTTCTTTGGCCTTACCGCAAAACGACTTACGTAAACTTTTTTTCTATGGGACTTCCATAGCGCTGGTATTACGAGTATGTACTGGGAGGCCAAAAAGTGAGCGGTACACCCTCTACCGCCAAGATCCGTAACGTATTCTAAAGTCAGTAGTTAAGAGTTTTATAGTACAACGCTGTAGCATAAAACTCATAACTAAAGTGCTAAAAAGTACACTAACAGCTATAAACTACCTATTAACCCCTAAACCGAGGCCCTCCCACATCGCAAACACTAAAATAAAATTTTTAACCCCTAATCTGCCGCTCCGGACATCACCGCCACACTCCTGCCTTGAATACACTAGTTAAATATTATTAACCCCTAATCTGCCTCCCCTAACATCACAGCCACCTACATTATACTTATTAACCCCTAATCTGCCGCCCCCAACATCGCTGACACCTACATTATTTTTATTAACCCCTTATCTGCCACCCCGTCGCCACCACTATTCTAAATTTATTAACCCCTAAACCTAACCCTAACACCCCCTAACTTAAATAGAATTTAAATAAATCTAAATAAAATTCCTATCTTTAACTAAATTTATTCCTATTTAAAACTAAATACTTACCTGTAAAATAAACCCTAAGCTAGCTACAATATAACTAATAGTTACATTGTAGCTAGCTTATGGTTTATTTTTATTTTACAGGCAAGTTTGTATTTATTTTAACTAGGTAGAATAGTTATTAAATAGTTATTAACTATTTAATAACTACCTAGCTAAAATAAATACAAAAGTACCTGTAAAATAAAACCTAACCTAAGTTACAATAACACCTAACACTACACTACACTACAATTAGATAAATTTACTAAATTAAAAACATCTAAATAAATTAAATTAAATTAGCTAAAGTACAAAAAAAACAAACACTAAATTACAGAAAATAATAAACAAATTACAAGATATTTAAACTAATTACACCTAATCTAATAGCCCTATCAAAATAAAAAAAGCCCCCCCAAAATAAAAAAAACCCTAGCCTAAACTAAACTATCAATAGCACTTAAAAGGGCCTTTTGCAAGGCATTGCCCCAAAGAAATCAGCTCTTTTACCTGTAAAAAAAAAAATACAAACAACCCCCCAACAGTAAAACCCACCACCCACACAACCAACCCCCAAATAAAATACTAACTAAAAAACCTAAGCTCCCCATTGCCCTGAAAAGGGCATTTGGATGGGCATTTCCCTTAAAAGGGCAGTTAGCTCTATTCCAGGCCCAAACCCTAACCTAAAAATAAAACACACCCTTAAAAAATCCTGTGTATTGTTTTTTTATTTTGATAGGGCTATTAGATTAGGTGTAATTAGTTTAAATATCTTGTAATTTATAATTTTCTGTAATTTAGTGTTTGTTTGTTTTTTGTACTTTAGCTAATTTAATTTAATTTCTCTTGCAAGGTGTATCCAGTCCACGGATTCATCCTTACTTGTGGGATATTCTCATTCCCTACAGGAAGTGGCAAAGAGAGCACACAGCAGAGCTGTCCATATAGCTCCCCCCCTAGCTCCACCCCCCAGTCATTCTCTTTGCCGGCTCTGGCAGCAGGGCCTCTCTACGGGAGGGTAAAGTGAATGTGGTGTTAGATTTGTAGTTTTATATCTTCAATCAAAAGTTTGTTATTTTTAAATAGTACCGGTTTGTGCTATTTACTCTCTGGCAGAAATGTGATGAAAAATTCTGCTGAGAGGAAAATGATTTTAGCATGTTGTAACTAAAATCCATTGCTGTTCCCACACAGGACTGAGGAGTACCAGAAAACTTCAGTTGGGGGGAACAGTTTGCAGGCTTAACTGCATAAAGGTATGTTTCAGTCATCTTTTTTCTAGTCAAGACAAGATAATGCTAGAAGACTGACAAGAATCCCCATGTGGGAAGGGTAAGCCATGTTCTGAGACTCAGTATAGAACTGAAGGCTTATTTAAGAGGGCTCAATAGGCCGGTTGACACTGTTGCAGGGCAATCGATTATTTTATTGAACAAAATACTCATTATAGACACTTTTTAAACACTTTTGGTGTGTTTATTACGGGGTTTTTATTCCACATGGCATTATTTTAGTCACCTAAAATGGGGATTCTGAAGGCCTCACAACTCCGGAGTGGAGTGGGAGGGGTCTAATTTCGCGCCTCAGTTGCGCAGTTAATCCTGACAGATTGCTCATGCTGCTTCACATGGAGGGTTCAGAGACTGTTTGAGGACTTCCAGAGGCTTGACTTTCACAAAACTAATCCCTAAGGGCAGGTAGGGCCACGGCAGGCTGCTGTGGCAAGGTGCTGTAGTTTATTATCCGGTTGCAGACTTTAAACTGCTCTGGTTTGGGCATTAAAGGGTTAATCAGGCTGAAGCTTGCTGTGCAATCATATCGAAGCACTAGGCACATACTGTGAAAATTTCAAGTGATTTGGTTCATTTTTCACTGTTTTGTAAAATTGTGTGCGCTTTTTATTTCTTAAAGGCACAGTACCGTTTATTTCAAATTGTATTTTTTATTGATTAAAGTGTTTTCCAAGCCTGCTTGTGTATATTACTAATCTGTTAAACATGTCTGACACTAAGGAAAAGCCTTGCTCTATGTGTTCAGAAGCCATGGTGGAACCCCCACTCAAAATGTGTCCCAAGTGCACTAATGTGTCTATACACTGCAAGGATCATATTGTGTCACTTAAAAATATAGCCCTAGATGATTCTTTGACTGAAGGTAATGAGGATAGTCCACCTTCCTCTCCCCATGTGTCATCACCAGTTACGCCCGCTCAAGCGATACCTAGTACCTCTAGTGCATTGGCACCTATTACATTGCAACAACTAGCGACAGTCATGGATAATTCCCTTGCGGCCTTTCTATCCAAACTGCCAGTTTTCCCTAAAAAGCGCGATAGCTCTGTTTTAAGAACAGATGAGGAGCAGTCGGAAACTTTGGGAGGTTTATCTGATGTACCCTCACAACACTCTGACGTAGGGGCGAGGGATGTGATGTCTGAAGGAGAAATTTCTGACTCAGGAAAGGTTTCTCAGCGGGCAGAATCAGATTCACTAGCGTTTAAATTTAAATTGGAACATTTCCGCCTATTGCTTAGGGAGGTTTTATCAACTCTGGATTATTGTGACCCTATGGTCCCAGAGAAATTATGTAAAATGGACAAATATCTAGAAGTCCCTGTATACACTGATGCGTTTCCGATCCCTAAGAGGGTGGCGGATATTGTTGCTAGGGAGTGGGAGAGACCAGGTGTACCTTTTGTTCCCCCCCTATCTTTAAGAAAATGTTCCCCATAAGTGATCCCAGGCGGGACGCGTGGCAGACGGTCCCTAAGGTAGAGGGGGCAGTTTCGACACTAGCTAAGCACACAACCATCCCAATTGAAGACAGTTGTGCTTTTAAAGATCCTATGGATAAAACGTTAGAAGGTTTACTAAAGAAAATATTTGTTCAACAAGATTTCCTTCTCCAACCTATTGCCTGCATTATTCCTGTAACTACTGCAGCGGCTTTTTGGTTTGAGGCTCTGGAGGAGTCGCTCCAGAGGTAGACTTCATATGACGAAGTCATTGATAGAATTAATGCTTTAAAGCTGGCTAATTCTTTTATCACTGATGCCGCTTTGCAATTAGCTAAGTTAGCGCCGAAAAATTCTGGTTTCGCCATTATGGCGCGCAGAGCGCTTTGGCTCAAGTCATGGTCGGCTGACGTGTCATCCAAAACAAAATGACTGAATATCCCTTTCAAAGGAAAGACCCTTTTCGGGCCCGAGTTGAAAGAGATTATTTCGGATATCACCGGGGGAAAGGGCCATGCTCTCCCGCAAGATAGGCCTTTTAAGGCTAAAAACAAGGCTAATTTTCGTTCCTTTCGCAACTTCAGGAGCGGTCCTGCTTCAACCTCTGCAACCGCAAAGCAAGAGGGTAACGCTTCACAGCCCAAGGCAACCTGGAAGCCTTTGCAGGGCTGGAACAAGGGTAAACAGGTCAAGAAGCCTGCAGCTGCTACTAAAACAGCATGAAGGGGTAGCCCCCGATCCGGGACCGAATCTGGTAGGGGGCAGACTCTCTCTCTTCACTCAGGCTTGGGCAAGAGATGTTCCCGATCCCTGGGCATTAGAGATCGTTACTCAGGGATATCTTCTAGAATTCAAGGACTCCCCTCCAAGGGGAAGGTTCCACATTTCTTGTCTGTCTACAGACCAGACAAAGAAAGAAGCGTTCTTACGCTGTGTAGAAGATCTACTCAAGATGGGAGTGATATATCCAGTTCCAATTGCAGAACAAGGCCTGGGTTTTTACTCAAACCTGTTTGTGGTTCCCAAAAAGGAAGGAACTTTCAGGCCAATCCTGGATCTAAAAATTCTAAACAAATTCCTCAGAGTTCCATCATTCAAGATGGAGACCATCCGGACAATCTTACCTATGATCCAGGAAGGTCAATATATGACTACCGTGGATCTAAAGGATGCGTACCTACATATTCCTATCCACAAAGATCATCATCAGTTCCTAAGGGTCGCCTTTCTGGACAAGCATTACCAGTTCATGGGCCTTCCCTTCGGGTTGGCCACTGCTCCCAGAATTTTCACAAAAGTGCTAGGGTCCCTTCTGGCGGTATTAAGACCGCAGGGCATTGCAATAGCACCTTATTTGGACGACATCTTAATACAGGCGTCGTCTTTTCCCAGAGCCAAGGCTCATACGGAGATTGTTCTGGACTTTCTAAGGTCTCACGGGTGGAAGGTGAACATCGAAAAAAGTTCTCTGTCCCCGCTCACAAGGGTTCCCTTCCTGGGAACATTAATAGACTTGGTAGAAATGAAAATATTTCTGACGGAGGTCAGAAAGTTAAAGCTTTTAACTACTTGCCGAGTTTTTCATTCCATTCTTCGGCCGTCTGTAGCTCAGTGCATGGAGGTAATCGGATTAATGGTAGCGGCAATGGACGTAGTCCCTTTTGCTCGACTACATCTCAGACCACTGCAACTTTGCATGCTCAAACAGTGGAATGGAGATTATGCAGATTTGTCTCCTCAGATACAACTGGACCAGAAAACCAGAGATTCTCTTCTCTGGTGGTTGTCTCAGGATCACCTGTCTCAGGGAATGTGCTTCCGCAGACCGGAGTGGATCATTGTCACGACCGACGCCAGTCTGTTAGGCTGGGGTGCGGTCTGGAACTCCCTGTAAGCTCAGGGCCTATGGTCTCGGGAAGAGTCTCTTCTCCCGATAAACATTTTGGAACTTAGAGCGATATTCAACACGCTTCAGGCATGGCCTCAACTTGCGGCGGCCAAATTCATCAGATTTCAGTCGGACAACATCACGACTGTGGCGTACATCAATCATCAGGGGGGGAACAAAGAGTTTCCTAGCGATGAAGGAAGTAACCAAAATAATCAGGTGGGCGGAGGATCACTCCTGCCATCTATCTGCAATTCACATCCCAGGTGTAGACAACTGGGAGGCAGATTTTCTAAGTCGTCAGACTTTTCACCCGGGGGAGTGGGAACTCCACCCGGAGGTTTTTGCTCAGCTGACCCAGCTATGGGGTATTCCAGAATTGGATCTGATGGCGTCCTGTCAGAACTCCAAACTTCCTCTCTACGGATCCAGGTCCAGGGACCCCAAGGCGGCATTGATAGATGCTCTAGTAGCGCCTTGGTCCTTCAATCTGGCTTATGTCTTTCCACCGTTTCTCCTTCTCCCTCGTCTGGTAGCCAGAATCAAACAGGAAAGGCTTCGGTAATTCTTATAGCGCCTGCGTGGCCACGCAGGACTTGGTATGCAGACCTAGTGGACTTGTCATCTGTCCCACCTTGGACACTGCCAACGAGGCCGGATCTTCTAATTCAGGGTCCATTCAAGCATCCAAATCTAGTTTCTCTGCAGCTGACTGCTTGGAGATTGAACGCTTAATTCGATCTAAGCGTGGTTTCTCTGAATCAGTTATAGATACTTTGATTCAGGCTAGAAAGCCTGTCACCAGGAAAATTTACCATAAGATATGGCGGAAATATCTTTGTTGGTGTGAATCCAAGGGTTACTCGTGGAGTAAGATTAGGATTCCAAGGATATTGTCTTTTCTCCAAGAAGGATTGGAGAAAGGCTTGTCAGCTAGTTCCTTAAAGGGACAAATATCTGCTCTGTCTATCCTTTTAGACAAGCGTCTGGCAGAGGTACCAGACGTTCAAGCGTTTGCTCAGGCTTTAGTCAGAATCAAGCCTGTCTATAAACCTGTGGCTCCGCCATGGAGTCTAAATTTAGTTCTTTCAGTTCTTCAAGGGGTTCCGTTTGAACCTTTACATTCCATAGATATAGTTATTATCTTGGAAAGTTTTGTTTTTGGTAGCTATATCTTCTGCTCGAAGAGTTTCAGAATTGTCTGCTTTGCAGTGTAATTCACCCTATCTGGTGTTCCATGCAGATAAGGTAGTTTTGCTTACCAAACCTGGTTTTCTTCCAAAAGTTGTTTCTAATAAGAATATTAACCAGGAAATCATTGTTCCTTCCCTGTGTCCTAATCCAGCTTCAAAGAAGGAACGGCTATTACACAATCTTTATGTGGTTCGTGCTTTGAAATTCTATTTGCAAGCAACCAAGGATTTCAGACAAACATCATCCTTGTTTGTTGTCTATTCTGGTAAGAGGAGAGGTCAGAAAGCTACTGCTACCTCTCTTTTCCTTCCGGCTGAAAAGCATCATCCGATTGGCTTATGAGACTGCTGGACAGCAGCCTCCTGAACGAATTACAGCTCATTCCACCAGAGCTGTGGCTTCTACATGGGCTTTCAAGAATGAGGCTTCTTTTGAACAGATTTGTAAGGCAGCGACTTGGTCTTCACTGCATACTTTTGCCAAATTTTACAAATTCCATACTTTTACTTCTTTGGAGGCTATTTTTGGGAGAAAGGTTTTGCAAGCAGTGGTGCCTTCCGTTTAGGTTACCTGTCTTGTTCCCTCCCTTCATCCGTGTCCTAAAGCTTTGGTATTGGTATCCCACAAGTAAGGATGAATCCGTGGACTGGATACACCTTGCAAGAGAAAACAGAATTTATACTTACCTGAAAAATTAATTTATTTTGCGGTGTATCCAGTCCACAGCCCGCCCTGGCAATTAGGTCAGGTTAATACATTTTTTTGTTTAAACTACAGTCACCACTGCACCCTATGGTTTCTCCTTTTCTCCTAACCTTCGGTCGAATGACTAGGGGGTGGAGCTAGGCGGGGGCTATATGGACAGCTCTGCTGTGTGTTCTCTTTGCCACTTCCTGTAGGGAATGAGAATATCCCACAAGTAAGGATGAATCTGTGGACTGGATACACCGCAAGAGAAAGTAATTTATCAGGTAAGCATAAATTCTGTTTTTTTTGTTTGTTTATATAAATTTTTATTGAGGTTGTCACAAACATGTACAGTATATGTAGAATTGCCAAAACTGGAGTAGTACAGACATTGGAATACAATGCACAGTAATAACATAGTGTATAGTCAGATACATACAAATTCAAAATGAAAAAGGCAAAAATAGCTGTAACCTCATTTCTCTTGCAAGATGTATTGAGTCCACGGATTCATCCAATACTTGTGGGATATTCTCCTTCCCAACAGGAAGTGGCAAAGAGAGCACCCACAGCAGAGCTGTCTATATAGCTCCTCCCCTAACTCCACCCCCCAGTCATTCTCTTTGCCGACTCTAAGCAATAAGGAAGGGTAAAGTGATTGTGGTGACAAAATATTAGTTTTATTTTCTTCAAGCAAGAGTTTGTTATTTTAAATGGTACCGGTGTGTACTATTTACTCTCAAGCAGAAAAAAGATGAAGATTTCTGCCTGGAGGATGATGATCTTAGCATTTGTAACTAAGATCCATTGCTGTTCCCACAGAGGCTGAGGAGTACAGGAAACTTCAGTTGAGGAATGGTTTTGCAGGCTATGCTGCACTGAGGAATGTTCAGTCATTTTTTTTAAGAAAGACTGATATTTCAAGAAAAGGGCTGACATTATCCCCATGAGCAGACGGTCCCTAAGGTGGAGGGAGCTATTTCTACACTAGCTAAGCGTACAACTATACCTATTGAAGACAGTTGTGCTTTCAAAGATTCTATGGATAACAAATTAGAGGATCTCCTGAAGAAATTTTTTGTTTATCAAGGTTTTCTTCTACAACCTATTGCATGCATTGTTCCTGTAACTACTGCAGCTGCTTTTTGGTTCGAGGCTCTAGAAGAGGCTCTCCAGGGGGAGACCCCATTAGATGATATTATGGATAGAATTAAGGCTCTTAAGCTGGCTAATTCTTTCATTACAGATGCCGCTTTTCAACTGGCTAAATTAGCGGCAAAAAATTCAGGTTTTGCCATTTTAGCGCGGAGAGCGTTATGGCTTAAGTCCTGGTCAGCTGATGTGTCATCAAAATCAAAGCTTTTGACCATCCCTTTCAAAGGTAAGACCCTATTCAGGCCTGAGCTGAAGGAAATTATTTCAGACATCACTGGAGGGAAGGGCCATACCCTCCCTCAGGATAAAACAAATTAAATAAAGACCAAACAAAATAATTTTCATTCCTTTCGAAACTTAGAGTGTTCCCGCTTCTGCTTCCCCAATCCAAGTTAGTCTGGAGACCTAACCAGGCTTGGAGCAAGGGTAAACAGGCCAAGAAGCCTGCAGCAGCCTCCAAGACAGCATGAAGGGGTAGCCCCCAATCCGGGACCGGATCTAGTAGGGGGCAGACTCTCTCTCTTCGCTCAGGCTTGGGCAAGAGATGTTCATGATTCCTGGGCTTTAGAAATTGTTTCCCAGGAATATCTTATGGACTTCAAAGACTCCCCCCCAAGGGGGAGATTTCACATTTCTCAATTGTCTGCAAACCAGACAAAAAGAGAGACGTTCTTACGCTGTGTAGAAGACCTACTTACCATGGGAGTGATTCACCCGGTTTCAAGAACGGAACAGGGGCAAGGGTTTTACTCCAACCTGTTTGTGGTTCCCAAAAAAGAAGGAACTTTCAGACCAATCTTGGATCTCAAGATCCTAAACAAATTCCTCAGAGTCCCGTCTTTCAAGATGGAGACTATTCGGACTATTCTGCCACTGATCCAGGAAGGTCAATATATGACCACCGTGGACCTAAAGGATGCGTATCTGCACATCCCTATCCACAGAGATCATCACAGATTTCTCAGGTTCGCCTTTCTGGACAGACATTACCAGTTCGTGGCTCTTCCCTTCGGGTTGGCCACGGCTCCCAGAATTTTCACAAAAGTGCTAGGGTCCCTTCTAGCGGTTCTAACACCGCGGGGCATAGCAGTGGCGCCTTATCTAGACGACATCTTAATTCAAGCGTCAACTTTCCAACTAGCCAAGTCTCACACGGACATTGTGTTGGCTTTTCTAAGATCTCATGGGTTGAAGGTGAATATAAAAAGAGTTCTCTCTTCCCTCTTACAAGAGTTTCCTTCCTAGGAACTCTGATAGACTCGGTAGAAATGAAAATATTTCTGACGGAGGTCAGGAAATTAAAACTCGTAAACACCTGCCGAGCTCTTCATTCCATTCCGCGGCCGTCAGTGGCTCAGTGTATGGAGGTAATCGGACTTATGGTAGCGGCAATGGACATAGTTCCATTTGCTCGCTTACACCTCAGACCACTGCAACTATGCATGCTCGAACAGTGGAATGGGGATTATGCAGACTTATCTCCTCAGATAGATCTGGATCAGGAGACCAGAAATTCTCTTCTCTGGTGGTTATCACAGGTTCACCTGTCTCTGGGAATGTGTTTCCGCAGACCAGAGTGGATCATAGTTACGACAGATGCCAGCCTGCTGGGCTGGGGTGCAGTCTGGAACTCCCTGAAAGCTCAGGGGTTATGGTCTCAGGAGGAGACTCTAAAAAAGATATATGTGGTAATGCAGCGCTAAGATGAACCCTAAGCTGTGATACACAAAGGGGGTCTAACCAGTCCCCCAAAGAACAAAAACTGAAGGAAATAGGAGTGATCACAGCGCCAGAAAGGCCTGAGGGTCAGTATACACACAAAAGCAATGAAATTGGATTGGGTACTAAATAGAATTTATTACATACAATTAATTGTATGTAATAAATTCTATTTAGTACCCAATCCAATTTCATTGCTTTTGTGTGTATACTGACCCTCAGGCCTTTCTGGCGCTGTGATCACTCCTATTTCCTTCAGGAGGAGACTCTCCTCCTGATAAACATTCTGGAACTGAGAGCGATATTCAATGCGCTTCAGGCGTGGCTTCAACTGGCTGCGGCCAAATTCATCAGATTTCAGTCGGACAGCATCAAGACTGTAGCTTATATCAATTATCAAGGGGGAACAAGGAGTTCTCTAGCGATGATAGAGGTTTCCAAAATAATCAGATGGGCAGAGACTCACTCTTGCCATCTTTCAGCAATCCATATCCCAGGAGTAGAGAACTGGGAGGCGGATTTCCAAAGTCGACAGACTTTTCATCCGGGGGAGTGGGAGCTCCATCCGGAGGTGTTTGCCCAACTGATTCAATTATGGGGCACACCAGAATTGGATCTGATGGCGTCTCGTCAGAACGCCAAACTTCCTTGTTACGGGTCCAGGTCAAGGGATCCCCAGGCAGTGCTGATAGATGCTCTAGCAGTGCCCTGGTCCTTCAACCTGGCCTATGTGTTTCCACCATTCCCTCTCCTTCCTCGTCTGATTGCCAGAATCAAGCAGAAGAGAGCTTCGGTGATTCTGATAGCACCTGCGTGGCCACGCAGGACTTGGTATGCAGACCTGGTGGACATGCCATCCGTCCCACCATAGACTCTGCCGCTGAGGCAGGACCTTCTGATTCAAGGTCCATTCAAGCATACTTTCTCTGCGTCTCACTGCTTGGAGATTGAACGCTTGATTTTAGCAAACCGTGGTTTCTCTGAATCGGTCATTGATACCTTGATTCAGGCTCGAAAGCCTGTCACCAGAAAAATCTACCATAAGATATGGCGTCAATATCTTTACTGGTGTGATTCCAATTGTTACTCATGGAGTAAGATCAGGATTCCTAGGCTATTATCTTTTCTCCAAGAAGGATTGGAGAAGGGATTATCAGCTAGTTCCTTAAAGGGACAAATATCTGCTTTGTCTATCCTTTTACACAAGTGTCTGGCGGATGTTCCAGACGTTCAGGCGTTTTGTCAGGCTTTAGTTAGAATCAAGCCTGTGTTTAAACCTGTTGCTCCGCCATGGAGTTTAAATTTGGTTCTTAATGTTCTTCAAGGGGTTCCGTTTGAATCTATGCATTCCATAGATATTAAGCTCTTATCTTGGAAAGTTCTGTTTTTAGTAGCTATCTCTTCGGCTGCTTTACAGTGTGACTCCCCTTATCTTGTTTTCCATGCGGATACGGTGGTTTTGCGTACCAAACCCTGATTTCTTCCTAAGGTTGTTTCTAATAGGAATATCAATCAGGAATTTGTTGTTCCTTCTCTGTGTCCTAATCCTTCTTCCAAGAAGGAACGTCTGTTGCACAACCTAGATGTGGTTCGTGCTTTAAAGTTCTACTTACAAGCGACTAAAGATTTCCGTCAAACATCTTCATTGTTTGTTGTCTATTCTGGAAAGTGGAGAGGTCAAAAGGCTACGGCAACCTCTCTTTCTTTTTGGCTGAAAAGCATCATCCGTTTGGCTTATGAGACTGCTGGCCAGCAGCCTCCTGAAAGGATTACAGCTCACTCTACTAGAGCGGTGGCTTCCACATGGGCTTTTAAAAATGAGGCTTCTGTTGAACAGATTTGTAAGGCCGGGACTTGGTCTTCGCTTCATACATTTTCCAAATTTTCCAAATTAGATACTTTTGCTTCTTCGGAGGCTATTTTTGGGAGAAAGGTGCTGCAAGCAGTGGTGCCTTCCGTTTAGGTACCTGTCTTGTCCCTCCGTTCATCCGTGTCCTAAAGCTTTGGCATTGGTATCCTACAAGTATTGGATGAATCCGTGGACTCGATACATCTTGCAAGAGAAAACTAAATTTATGCTTAACTGATAAATTTCTTTCTCTTGCGATGTATCGAGTCCAGGCCCGCCCTGTCTATTTAAGACAGGTAGTATTTTTTATTATAAAACTTCAGTCACCTCTGCACCCTATAGTTTCTCCTTTTTCTTCCTAGCCTTCGGTCGAATGACTGGGGGGTGGGGTTAGGGGAGGAGCTATATAGACAGCTCTGCTGTGGGTGCTCTCTTTGCCACTTCCTGTTGGGAAGGAGAATATCCCACAAGTATTGGATGAATCCGTGGACTCGATACATCGCAAGAGAGAGAAATTTATCAGGTAATCATAAATTTAGTTTTTTTATGAGTGTATAAACCTCCTCTAAAATTAGTAGGTCACTCTTGGACCATGATATAGTATACATACACAATGGTGGTAAGTATATTGTATCTCTAGCCACTTTTGGGCTTGGTAGAGCATAAAACATTAACTATATATATATAAACAACAGAATGTATAATAAATTTCAACAATAAATGGTCATATGTTGGTCTTCTGTAAAATATACGTAGTTCACTCATCAGCAAGTTATCACAGTCTAAAGAAGTACAGGTGATCAGAGATATGCATACAATTAATACCAAACTAGTAGCAGTGGTATAATAGGTCATATATCAATCTGTCTATTTCATTTCAATACAAAAACATGTGTTGTTCACACTTCAAAGACTATCCATAACTGCACATTTTTAAGATCACTGAAAAGGAATATTGTTGATGAATGAATTAGGATGTTCCCATGAGAAGAGAAAATACATTTTTCTATAGGATATATTTTCCTTTGCTTACAAAGTAAGCTCAATGGTATAAGGGGGGCGGAGCCACCAGAAACTTAAAGGGGTGAGGTCAGGGGGTAAAATAAAGAAATATAAGTTTAAGGCTGGGTTGGTATAAAAAGTATATCACCCCCAAACCCATATGGTAAAGGGACATATGTTGGATCTCCCCTCAGGGATTGCTGTCACCACTGGACGGGGCGGGAAAGGGACATTGGGTATTACCCGCTCTATCTCGCAGAGCGGGAAAGGGGAGGGGAGATGTCTTTTTTTTTTTTTAACTAAATTGGGATGGTCAGAGGGGTAGGGGTGATAAAATACTCAAAAATATGAAAATTAAGAAGTGAAGCGACTAAGGATCATCAGGTTGATACTATGACGCTTGTTGATACCTTCTTGGACTTACTGTCAATATGCAATGTGGCAGGTGTAAATGAGAGCCTACATGAGCAGGACGCTAGCCAGGTGATACAATCAGCTTAGGGAATTGCCTATATAGTAATATAGTATAATGAAATTTAAATTGGCTCAGGACTAAAATGTGATCATGTCAATAGCACTTATCTATACTCTTGTATGTAGTTAAACCTCACCACTTAGGCACGGGCACTATACCCAAGTAGCAGGTCAGACAGATATATAGGTAGACAAGTATTTATTTGTGGTAATCTGCTTTTTGTCTGTAGACGTAGTCCATAGTAAGACTGTTCTAATAAAGGGTTATTCTTAGCCGTAGTGAAGCTTTTGAGATTTGATAGGTCTGAATATATAAGATCCTGATCATAGAAAGACTTATGTTATTATTTAAAGTGGTAGTGGTTGGTATCATAGAGCTCTGTGTGTCGTATATAGGCCTCAAGCCTCAGGTGGTGTGGCGGCAATCTTCTGTTCTAGCTCACATCTCTGACAGCACTGGACTTAGGAGCGATCTCCACAGCAGCTCAACTAGATTTGTGGTATGATCAAGCCTTTTAGTCGGTATTAAGCCCCTTATTTAGCTGTTTATCCCCGGGAGCTCAGAGACCAGGCGTCCATCTCTGAGCTTGGTTAGGCACCGCCCCCTTATTTAATTGTTTTTAATTTAGTAAATGTATTTAATTGTAGTGTTAGGTTTTATTGTAACTTAGGTTAGGTTTTATTTTACAGGTACTTTTGTATTTATTTTAGCTAGGTAGTTATTAAATAGTTAATAACTATTTACTAACTATTCTACCTAGTTAAAATAAATACAAACTTGCCTGTAAAATAAAAATAAACCCTAAGCTAGATACAATGTAACTATTAGTTATATTGTAGCTAGCTTAGGGTTTATTTTATAGGTAAGTATTTAGATTTAAATAGGAATAATTTAGTTAATGATAGGAATTTTATTTAGATTTTATTTAAATTACATTTAAGTTAGAGGGGGTGTTAGGGTTAGACTTAGGTTTAGGGGTTAATACATTTAGTATAGTGTCGGCGACGTTGGGGGCGGCAAATTAGGGGTTAATAAGTGTAGGTAGGTTGCGGCGACATTGGGAGAGGGAGATTAGGGGTTAATAAATATAATGTAGGTGTCTGCGATGTTGGGGGCAGCAGATTAGGGGTTAATACGTATAATGTAGGTGGCGGCGGTGTCCGGAGTAGCAGATTAGGGGTTAATAAAAATAATGTAGGTGGCGGTGATGTCGGGGGCGGCATATTAGGGGTAATAAGTGTAAGATTAGGGGTGTTTAGACTTGGGGTTCATGTTAGGGTGTTAGGTGTAAACATAAAATGTGTTTCCCCATAGGAATCAATGGGGCTGCGTTACTGAGTTTTACGCTGCTTTTTTGCAGGTGTTAGACTTTTTCTCAGCTGGCTCTCCCCGTTGATTCCTATGGGGAACTGACTTAAGCAGCGCTGGTATTGGAGTGCAGTAAGGAGCACAATTTTGCACAACGCTCACTTCTTGCCTTTTTAACCCCGGGTTTGTAAAAACCTGTAATACCAGCGCTGTAGGTAAGTGAGCGGTGAGAGAAAACTGCTCGTTAGCACCGCATAGCCTCTAACGCAAAACTCGTAATCTGGCCGAAAGATATTTTTGTGCAAGCTTGCTCAATTTGGGAAAGTTAATCTGATGCAGTTTCCAATTTCCACCATTGCAGAAGGTTTGTCTCACTATCAATGGAGGGAGAAAGCAGGATTTATGTTCAGCTCTGATGCTTTGGCTTCTTCAAGTTGCAAAGATGGCGCAGCGGACTCAGTCTTGAAAAAGCTTCCTAAGACTTTTTTGATTTCTTTGCGGCAGGACCATCTGATGCAGTTGCTGGCACTGTGTCTTCTACATCTTCTACATTTACAATTACTTTGCATGAGAGAATGCTGATTGCTTGACTTGGCGCCTGCACCACTTGCTGCTCATACATCACCCTGGCCTTGATGCTTGGAATTTTATCCACATTTATGTAGCTTGTCTTGAATCGGGGATCAAGGAATGATGCCATATCTAGCAGATCTTGAGTGTGTTCTTCATAATTTCTATCCATATATTCAAGAATTTGAGATTTCAGTGTCTTGGTCAGGTCAAAATCATCTTCCTCCAGAGCCAGTAACTTTGTGTTTTAATAGATGCAGAACTGGTTTCATATATGATACACTGACTACGTAATTCTCTCCAGAAAGGGCATCAGTAAAATCTTGAACTTGACCCAGTGCCTTACTCACAGATTCAAGAACATCAGTGTCCTGCCATTGTGGAACCAGATGTCTGTTTTTTCTGTCTGCAGAGAGAACCTGAAATCATGCTCTCTGTTGCTCTAAAACTCTCTCTATCATCTGTTGTCTTGAGATCCACCTTGTTGGGCTCTCTGTTATAAGTGAATGCTTTGGCAGTTGAGGTTCTTCCTGGGCTTGAGTTAATGCCATCTTCTTTTTCCAGCTTTGTGAGAAATGTCAAAAAAAATGTCTTGCACAGGCTTGTGGCTCTAGAAATGCGAGGACAAAAAATAGCAGCACCACTTGGTATAATTCAATATCCTTTAATATGAGACATCATAAAAATAAACAACGTTTTGGTCAGTACCTGACCTTAATCATAATTCTCTATTTTTTTGGATCAAGAAGGAGGATGATCTGCTTCTGCTGCAATTAAGACAAGAGACCACAGGCTTGCACTTGAATATAAAGAAAACAACAATGGGCTGCTTGATAATGCAGTCACCTGGATTGAAGAGACTACAGACTTGCACTTGAATATATATAGAAGACAACAGCGGGCTGCTTGATGATGCAGTCACCTGGATTGAAGAGACTACAGTCTTGCACTTAAATATATATAGGATACAACAATGGGCTGCTTGATGATGCAGTCACCTAGATTGAAGAGACCACAGGCTTGCACTTGAATATAAAGAAGACAACAATGGGCTGCTTGATGATGCAGTCCCCTTGATTGAAGAGACCACAGGCTTACACTTGAATACAGAGAAGACAAAAATGGGCTTGCTCATCATCATGTTTGACTGACTGGGGCAACACTGGCTTTCACTGGAGGAGACTGACCTTGCAGTTGTAGAATACACTGGCTCTGGAGGACTGGCTGAATAGCTGACTTTGCTGTTGTAAAAGACACAGGCTACAGGATGTGGATGACCTTGCTGTTGTAGAAGACACAGGCTTGCAGTGCACTTGCAGGATGACTTTGCTGTTGTAGAAGACACAGGCTGCAGGATGTGGATGACCTTGCTGTTGTAGAAGAAACAGGCTTGCAGTGCACTTGCAGGATGACGTTGCTGTTGTAGAAGACACAGGCTGCAGGATTTGGATGACCTTGCTGTTGTAGAAGAAGAAACGGGCTGCAATGTGGAACCACAGCTGTTGGCTGACTTTTTTTGAACATGATACTAGGAGACGACACACAGGCAGTATTTGTTGTTGGTTGAACATAAAAGAGTTATAGAATAAGGTGGTGGGAGGGAGGAAGAAATAGACATAGAATGGTATGGGGGTCAGGGGAGACAATTCTACTTTTTGGAAAGACAACAAACACACACAGAAAAAGTGAGGGACTGGGAGGGACATCCTAAAGTAAAAAACACTTTTTTTCTTCATTAAATTAATTTATTTAATTTCTGTTCTATCTTCTACACTCAATTCAATTATATATTAAATATATAATAATTATCATTCATCTAAGTATCTATCTCTATATCATCATCTATCTAGTATTTTATTTATATTATTAACAATATATTTTCCATCTAAAAGGAAAGGAGTCCACGGCTTCATTCATTACTAGTGGGAATTCAGAACCTGGCCACCAGGAGGAGGCAGACACCCCAGTCAAAGGCTTAAATACCTCCCCTACTCCCCTCATCCCCCAGATATCCTTTGCCTTTCGTCACAGGAGGTGGCAGAGAGGTGCCGGAATATCGGAGGTCTCTTATGAGGGGTTCTACCCTTCTCAATGGGACAGGAGTTTAAGTAGCCCTTTAAGCTTCTCATCTTGAGGGCCTGGGTGAACGTTAGAGTCCAGAGATACAGGAGGAGCTTCCCTTTGCGACACCATCCCGACTTATATTAACAGCTCCTTTAGCAGTCGGCGTTGATGAGTTTCGCAGATTGCTTTCTTCTCTCAAGTCCATGTCAAGAGCGCTGCTACTACTTGTCACACTTGAAGTGCCGTGTTCCTGTCCCACGGCGTAGATTCTGGTAAGATTGTTTCATTTTTACATTATGATAACACAGAATCAGGGCCACAGTGTGGCGCCTTTATCTTTATAGAAGCAAGGGGTAATATTCCTATGAGGGGATTATTGAGCAAGGGGGTATGTACATGATAAGTTTATTATGTGAGTGCTGTGTTATGTGCAAGGACGTGGCTCTGGCATTTTTGTAGAACTGACAGGTTCTCTCCGGGAGTTTGCAAGATTTTGGTGCGCTTTCTCATCGGCAGGGGCGGTCCTGCTTAGTCATCCTTGTGACCGGGTGGGGCGTCTTCACTTCCGATCTGATTTGCGACGGAGGAGACAAAGCGGTTTCTGAGTCCGGTTCATAGGAGGTGGTGAGTGCCCCGGCCATTGGTGGTTATAAAGGGGCCTGTTCTAGTCTTTTTCTAAAAGCTATGGAGGATTCTAACGTGTTAGAGGGTACTCCATCTTTATCTAAGTCTTATACCTGTGTTTATTGTGAGGTTTTAGTAGCCCAGCCTGCGCAATTGTGTTCAACATGCCTTGAGAAGGCTAGGACTTCCAAACATAAGAGAATGTCTAGCGCTACTGAGCCGTCCACCTCTGAGGGGTCTCCGTTCCATGAGGTGCGTTTCCCATTGGTGTCACCTATTCCACATGCAGCGCCCCAGGGTCCGACTTGCCCCTTCGGGGGAAATTGCTTGGCCGCCGGACTTTGCGGACCAGCTTGAAACTGCAGTCGCTAAGGTGATCCATGCTTTGCCGCGTTCTGCTAAGCGCAAGCGTAGAGCTTTTCATAGCGGCCTGACCCACGAGTTGTCTCTGTCGGATGCCCCAGAGGGGTGGTACAATGAAGAGGCCCAATCCGACGCGTCGGAAGAGGCCCTTTCGTGGTCGGAGTCTGTGTCATCTAAACCTCCGGCAGCGGAGGAACCCGGTTTTCGGTTTAAAATGGAGAATTTGCGTTTTTTGTTAAAGCAAGTGCTGGCTACCTTAGAGGTTCCGGAACCCAAACTACCAGAGGAGCACTCCATTCCTAAGTTGGATAAGGTTTAGGAAGAAAAGGTGGTTCCCCAGACCTTCCCAGTTCCTGTCAAGATGGCGAACATTATTAAGAATGAGTGGGAGCGATTGGGTTCTTCCTTTTCCCTTTCTTCTCAATTTAAAAAGCTTTTCCCTGTCCCGGAGGCCCAGCTAGAGTTGTGGGGGACCATTCCCAAGGTGGATGGGCCATCTCCACGCTCGTTAAGCGCACGACGATTCCTTAAAAGGATAGTTCTTCGTTCAAGGAGCCTTTGTATAAGTAGTTGGAAAACATGTTGCGAAAGATGTTTCAGCACACAGGATTTCTTTTTCAACCGGCAGCGTTTGTAGCGGCGGTTGCTGGAACTGCGTCATATTGGTGCGATGCATTATTTGATATGATTGAGGGTGAGCCCTCTTTCGAAGAGGTGCAGGAAAAGATTAAGGCCCTAAAGTTGGCCAATTCTTTCATTCGTGACGCTAATATGCAGATTATCCGTCTAAATGCCAAGGTGCCAGGTTTTTTGTTTCTTGCACGCAGAGCTCTGTGGCTAAAATCTTGGTCGGCGGACATGACCTATAAGACGAGGCTGTTATCTTTGCCTTTCAAGGGCAAGATCCTGTTCGGTCCAGGTCTGGACTCTATCATATCCACAATTACGGGAGGCAAGGGTGCCTTCCTTCCCCAGGATAAGAAGGCGAAGCCTAAGAATGCTAATTTTCGTCCCTTTTGCGGGGATAAGGCGCAACGCGCTCAGCCCACCGCCAAAGCGGACCAATCCAAGGGTGCCTGGAAGGTTATCGTACAAGTACCCCATGCAGAAAGGGGTCTAGGGTATTACTCAAATTTGTTCGTGGTCCCAAAAAAGAAGGGCAATTGTCGCCTGATTCTGGACCTCAAATGTTTAAACAAGTTCCGGTTCATTCCATCGTTCAAAATGGTAACAATCGGATGCATTCTGCCCCTAGTTCAAGAGGGGCAGCTAATGACTTGAAGGATGCCTATCTTTATGTTCCGATTCGCCGGGACCATTTCAGTCTCCTCAGATTTGCCTTTCTGGATCAGAATTTCCAGTTCATAGCGCTCCCCTTCTGTCTGGCGACGGCCCCGAGAGTCTTTACCAAGGTCCTGGGGGCCCTTCTAGCAGTGGTCAGATCCCAGGGCATCGTGGTGGCACCCTATCTGGATGATATTCTGGTTCAGGCGCCATCATTCCATCTGGCAGAGGATCACACTAGGGTCCTGCTGCAGTTACTCCAATCTCACGTTTGGAAGGTCAACCTCAAGAAGTGTTCTCTGGTTCCCAGTACCAGGGTGGAGTTCTTGGGCACGATCATAGACTCCATGTTCATGAAGATCTTTCTCACGGACAAGCGACGCGCAAAGATGGCGTCCACCTGTCTTGCCCTTCAGTCTACACCGTAGCTCAGTGCATGGAAATGGTTGGGCTTATGGTTTCCAGCATGGACAGCATTCCATTCACCAGGTTTCATCTCAGACCTCTTCAATGGTCCATGTTAAGACAGTGGAACGGCAATCATTCTGATGTGTCGCAGTCGATACACAAGGATGCGCAGACTCAGATTTCCCTTTCCTGGTGGATCCGCCCGGATCACCTGTCCAGGGGAACATCCTTCCTGAGACCATCCTGGGAGAATGTTACCATGGACGTGAGTCTGGTGGGATGGGGAGCTGTTTGGGGTGCCAGGATGACACAGGGGAAGTGGTCTCTCTTAGAGGCCCTTCCAATAAATATTCTAGAGCTTAGAGTGATTCACAACGCTCTGGAGGCATGGCCTTGTCTCAGAGACTTCAGCTTTATCAGGTTCCAGATGGACAACATCACCTTGGTGGCTTACATCAACCACCAGGGAGGCCAGAGGGAGGTATCTCAGATACTGGAGTAGGCTCTCTGCGATCCACATCCCGGGTGTGGACGATTTTCTCAGCAGACAGACTTTTCCCCTGGGGGAATGGTCTCTTCGCCCCGAGGTGTTTGTGGAGATCTGTCTCAGATGGGGGACGCCGTAGATCGATCTCATGGCTTCCAAATTAAACTGCAAGCTTCCCTGATACAAATCGAGGTCAAGGGACCCCAAGACGGAGCTAATAGACGCATTGGCGATGCCTTCTGGGTTCGGTCTAGTATACATATTACCGCTTCTTCCTTGTGTAGTGGCGCATATAAAGCAGGAGAGAGCATCCTCCATTCTGATTGCTCCTTCATGGCCAAGGACGACATCGTTCGCGGATCTGGTGGGGATGTCATCCTCTCCGCCATGGAGCTTACCCTGTCAGAGGGATCTGCTGGAACAGGGACCTTTTCAACATCAAAATCTCGATTCTCTAAGGCTGACTGCATGGAGATTGAACGCTTAGTCTTGGCAAAAGGGGTTTTGCGGAAAATGTGATTGACACTCTGGTTCAGGCAAGAAAACCGGTCACTCGTCGCATTTATCATAAGGTGTGGAGGACTTTTTTGTCCTGGTGTGAGACTCATGGCTACCCTTGGCACAGGGTGAAGGTATCCAGGATTTTGTCCTTTCTTCAAGAAGGATTGGAGAAGAGTCTCGCCGCTAGTTCCCTATAGTGGCAAATTTCGGCTTTATCTATTCTGTTACACAAGAGACTTGCTGATCTCCCTGACATACTATCCTTTGTTCAGGCTCTAGCTCGAATCAGGCCTGTCTTTAAGCAGTCGGCTCCTCCTTGGAGCTTAAGCTTGTTACTTAAGGTCTTGCAGAAGGTCTTGTTTGAACCTATGCATTCTCTTGACATAAAGATTCTATCATGGTAGGTTCTCTATCTGTTGGCCATTGCATCGACACACAGAGTTTCTGATCTGGCGGACTTGCAATATGAGCCCCCTTATCTGGTGTTTCATGTGGATAAGGCTGTTCTTCGCACTGGGGTGGGGTTTCTCCCTGTAATGAATTAATTCACTGCATCAATTCAATCCTTTGTATGGATCACAACTGTGGATGATAGGTTTTGTATCACTTAGCTGTAAATTAACATATGGATAAATGTTAATTTTAGGGCACAAAGTGAGTTTATATAGAATTCACAAACTTGAATTAATATGTGAATAGGCGTAGAATCTCTCGCTATGTTTATACTTGCAAATTAATAAAGTATAAATTTTCCACACTGGAAAAATAGCAATGAGGATTTTATGCTGGTAATATAATTCTAAGTACAGCCAAAATGTTTAGGAAACCACTGAGACCACACTACCTGCATATAGAGATTAGCAGGAAAATGTTCTGTGGCAGCAGAGCGTGTGAATCAGTGAGACAGGCTGAGACAGAACGGTTGAACAGCTGATATGACGCCTGCTTGTAAGCTGAGCCGTCTGGAATAGTTGTGATGTCACTGCTTAGGAATGTCTTGCAGTGAGCAGCTCCGTGTTTGTTGAAACTTGCAATGAAACTCCACGAGTAGCCTCTGGATTCACATGAATACAGATATTTACGCCATATCTTATGGTAAATCCTTCTAGTCACAGGCTTACGGGCCTGGATCAAGGTCTCAATGACCGAATCTGAGAACCCGCGCTTAGATAAAATTAATTGTTCAAAATCCAAGCAGTCTGCTTCAGAGAAACGAGATTTGGATGAAGGAACGGACCCTGAAGCAGGTGGTCCTTCCTCAGAGGTAGTCTTCAAGGTGGAAAAGATGACATTTCCACTAGGTCTGCATACCAGATCCTTCAAAGCCACGCTGGAGATATGAGAATCACTGACGTCCTCTCCTGCTTGATCCGAGCAACGACTAGTGGAAGGAGAGTGAATGGGGGAAACAGGTATGCTAGAGTGAAATTCCAAGGGGCTGCCAGGGCATCTATCAGGACAGCCTGTGGATCCCTTGACCTCAAACATGTTAGGGTTTTTTCCCTGCTTTGTTTGCCATGTGCTGCTGGCAGCCATTTTACTCACCTCTCTTGCTGACTCTGGTGCATACTGTGTGATGCTGCTCATTTCCTGCACTTCCTTTTATGGCCAGGCTGGTGTACATTATCCGTGTGATACAGGATGCAGTCTCAGAATTATGATGTCATCACTTATTATTTAAAGGGCCTCTGTTCAGTATGCTTTGCCCTTGCGTTGTCTCAGACCTGTTTGTGAGAGCTCCTGTGTATTACCTGGCTGGCTGACATCTCTCCTGGTTCCTGATCCCTGGCTTGTTCCTGACTCTGCTGTTCTCCTTGTTCCTGATTCCGGCTCGTCTGACTATTCACTTTGGCTCCTGACTCGGCTCGTCTGACTATTCACTTTGGCTCCTGACTCGGCTCGTCTGACTACCAGCTCTGGTTTTGATTCCTGGCTTGTTTTTTGACCTGTGGACTTTTTATAAATTTTTTCTGTTAATAAAGGTGTGATTATTTTTTGCACTTCTCGTCTCAGTCTGATTCCTGGCATCCTGACAAAACTGTACCTCGGAAGCTTGGCATTCTGCCGAGATGCCATGAGATCCAGCTCCGACCACCCCCATTTGAGGGTCAAGCTGGAGAACACCTCCGAATGAAGTCCCACTCCCCGGCATGAAGTCTGTCGGCTCAGAAATTACCAATTGGCCTGTCCTGGAATTTGGATCACAGATAGACAACAGTTGTGGTTCTCCGCCCACTGAATAATTCGAGCCACCTCTGTCATGGCCAAGGAGCTCCGAGTTCCTCCCTGGTGGTTGATGTACGGCACCGAAGTTATATTGTCCGACTGGAACCTGATAAACCGGGCTAAAGCTAACTGAGGCCAGGCCAGTAAGAGCATTGAAGATTGCTCTTAGCTTTAGGATGTTTATGGGGAGATCTGACTCTTCCAAAGTCCATAGACCCAGATCTTCCAACGAGGGCCCCAGACTGCTCCCCAACCCAGCAGGCTGGCATCCATGGTCACAATCACCCAGGAAGGTCTGTGAAAGCAAGTTCCCTGGGAGAGGTGTTCCTGAGACAACCACCTCGGAAGAGATTCTCTTGTTGCCTGATATAGATCTATTCGCAGAGACAGATCCGCATAGTCCCCGTTCCATTGTCTTAGCATGCATAACTGCAGAGCTCTGAGATGGAACTGAGCGAATGGGATGATGTCCATTGAAGCTACCATCAGACCAATTACCTCCATACATTGAGCCACTGGTGGCCGAGGAGAGGACTGAAGGGCAAGGCAAGAGTTGAAAGTCTTAGCCTTTCTGACCTCTGTCAGAAAATTTTTCAGAGATAGGGAATCTATTATGGTCCCCAAGAACACTACCCTTGTAGCTGGAACCAGATAACTTTTTCCCAGATTCACCTTCTATCCGTGGGAGCAAAGAAAAGAAAACAAGATCTCTGTATAAGAATTTGCTTGTTGAAAAGATGGCGCCTGAACCAGAATGTCGTCCAGATATGGTGCCTATGCAATGCCCCAAGACCGGACCACTGCCAGAAGAGCCCCCATAACTTTTGAGAAGATTCTGGGAGCTGTGGCCAGTTCAAACAGAAGAGCTACAAACTGAAAGTGATTGTCCAAGAAGGCGAACCTCAGAAACTTGTGATGATCCTTGTAAATTGGAACATGAAGGTATGCATCCTTGAGGTCTATGGTTGTCATGAACTGACCTTCTTTGACCAAGGGAAGAATGGAACGTATAGTTTCCATCTTGAAGGACGGTACTCTGAGGAACTTGTTTAGACATTTTAGGTCTAAACTTGGTCTGAAAGTTCCCTCTTTCTTGGGAACCACAAACAGATTTGATTAGAATCCCAGACCCTGTTCCTGAGATGGAACAGGAACTATTATTCCCAGGGCGGAAAGATCCTAGACACAATGTAAGAATGCCTCTCTTTTTATCTGGTCTACAGATAATCTTGAGAGGAGGAACCTGCCTCTGGGAGGAAACGCCTTGAATTCTAGTTTGTACCCCTGAGATACGATGTCCACCGCCCAAGGATCTGGAACATCTCATATTCAAGTTTGAGTAAATTAAGAAAGTCTGCCCCCTACTGGATGCGCTCCCGGATCGGGGGCAGGCTCTTCATGCTGATTATGAATCATTTGCTGGCTTCTTAGATTGCTTCCCCTTGTTCCAAGACTGATTGGGCTTCCAGGAAGGCTTGGACTGTTCCTGCTTGGAAGAGGGGGTGGAGGCTTACCTCTAAAGTTTCGAAAGGAAAGAAAATTACTGACGCTCTTTCTGTCTATTTCTCTTATCCTGTGGGAGGATATGTCCTTTTCCTCCTGTAATATCTGAAATAATTTCAGCCAAGCCCGGCCCAAACAAGGTCTTACCTTTGTAGGGAATCGCCAAAAGCTTGGACTTAGATGAAACATCTGGAGACCAGGATTTCAACCATAAGGCTCTGTTTGCTAGTACAGCAAAACCAGATATTTTTGCTCCCAACTTAATGTCTTGTAAAGAAGCATCCGTGATAAAGGAATTGGCCAACTTAAGAGCCTTAATCCTATCCTGGATCTCCTCAAGAGGAGTATCTGTCTGAATAGAATCAGATAACGCATCAAAGCAGTAGGCTGCTGCGCTGGTGGCAGTGGCAATACACACCACAGGCTGCCATTGCAGACCCTAGTGAACATACATCTTCTTTAGCAAGGCCTCCAGTTTCTTATCCATTGGATCCTTAAAGGAGCAACTATCCTCTATGGGAATAGTGGTCCTCTTGGCCAAAGTGGAAATTGCTCCTTCCACTTTAGGAACAGTCTGCCACGACTCCTTAATAGAGTCAGCTATTGGAAAATTTTCTTGAAAATTGGAGATGGAGAAAAAGGAATTCCAGGTCTCATCCACTCCCGTGCAATAATCTCTGTAGTACGGTCTGGTACAGGGAAAACCTCCACCGCAGAGGGAACATCAAAGTACTTAGGATTGACTACGACAGTCGTATCAGAGTCGTCCAAGGTAGCTAAAACCTCCTTAAGTAACAGACAGAGGTGTTCCAGCTTAAACCTAAAGGATACAACTTCAGCTTCAGAAGAAGGAATTGTACTGTCAGAGTCTGAGATTTCTAGCCTCAGACGCTACTGAAGTGTCTTCCTCCTCAGACTTTTGAGAAAGAGTACCTTGGCTAGCCACAACCTGATCAGAAACCTTACACACTGATTCTTTAAACTTCCTCTTGCACTTTCCCTGGAGTATGGGAAAAGCAGACAGCGCCTCAGATACCGCAGAGGATACCTGGGTAGCAATGTCTTGCAAAGAAAATCCTGCCGGATTGTGAGAGGAAACGCAGGGCACTCCATGTGTAGAAAAAGATTGGAGCACTTGAGGGGAAAGCTGCGGCATATCTGGTACAGGAGAAACCTGAACAGCATCCGACTTAGCTAATGGTGGCTCAAGATCAAAAAGTCTGTCCCTATAACACAAAGTTCTCTCAATACATGAACAAAATGGTACTGGTGGTTCCACCTGGGAGTCCAAACCTAGTTTGCATACAATAATCTGCAAAGCCTCTTGATCCATCTTGTAACAAAAAAGCCCCAAAAGAGAAAATAAAAACGGTGTTTATTTTACCCTTAATAAGATAACTGATAAAAAAAGCTACTGTGCCTTTAAATTAGGTTTTTGAAGAAAAAAAATAGAGCAGATATACTTCAAATTCCCCAGGCAACCCCTCTACACTTCAGCAGCTTTACTGAGGTGCCTACCTGTCCTGCTGCCTGAGAACGATTCCACCACTCAATTGATCTGTCTGAACAACGGACCTGTAAATCCGTCGTCTAAACCGTCTATAGCGGAGCAGCCGACATCTGTGTCACTATTCCGGAAGCTGAATTATCCGATACTTTGTCTTCAGAGAGAAAACGGAAAGCGCGCCAACTAACTGCCACCTCTGAAAGGACCCGCCCCTCTTTTAATTTGGGGCCGTCCCGGCAGTCGGAATTACAAGTTCCTATGAAAGTATGACCGTACTAAAAGATTATACAAAAACGGCCCACAAACCTTACAAAAGCCCTGTCCGGATCTCAATCAGAGCTAAAAACCCAAACTGAGCCACCAATAACAATAATGAAACGCTAAATAGGTTCAATAATAAAATGTCCCCTTAATTGGTAACTGGAGCTAGCTGCTCAAGTGCCAGATTTTCCTTACACTTAAAGAAAAATTAAACATGGCACTTACCTGAAAATCAGTCTGTCCGGCAGCTCACCTGGTTTGAGAGGGTGACGCTCCTCACATGGACCTGTGGAAAAGGAAAGAACTGAGTAAGCTTACTCAGGCTTTCAGAATAGGGCAGCAAAATTGTTTGAGAAAGCGCAGTGAGGATTGTACCCCACAAGTTCCTAATTGCTTAAAAGCCACCACTGCCCTACTGAAGAGACTGACATGGACCAAGGCTAGACCCCAGGAAAGATCAGAGCAAACCTACTCTGCTTTAAAATAATACAATCTTGATTGCAGAACTTCTTATCAGACACCGAAAACTTCACCACCTCCTTGCAACGCAGGCAAAGAGAATGACTGGAGTTTGTGGGAAGGGAAGTGACACTTAAAGGGCAATAATACCCAAATGTTTAAACACTTGAAAGTGATGCAGTATAGCTGTAAAAAGCGAACTAGAAAATATCACCTGAACATCTCTATGTAAAAAAGAAAGATATTTTACCTCAAAAGTTCCTCAGTAGCCACATCCCATTGTAAAGGACTTCTAAGCAGCAAATCAGTATGTCTGTCCCGGGACAGCGGAAGAGGCGAGCTTTCGTGCATCACTTCTCCATCCTGTGCCATTACAGATGTTTGTTTCAAACCTCCCGTATCAAAACCATATTACTCTTCTCTAAGCACAGATACTAAATAATTTATACCTTTCCTGAATGGTATAGTGGAAATGATTTAAAAAAAATAATTCTATTTTACTATCTATTAAAACGCTGTCCTCTGCCCGTTCAACTCCCCAATGTTCTGCTGTAATTTATAATGATCTATAACATTAGTACATTTCCTCTCTGGTGGTACTTTTATTGATAATGATTATTAATATTTATTAAAACTTTTTTTATTTTTTACCTGGCAGTATAAGTAGTTTAGGCAGCTTGCATGATTTTTCATTGTGTAATATAATTCCTACCTTCATTCGGTTTAATTGAATTCATTTGTCTTTTCTTAGTGTTTGAAGATGCAGATCTTAACCTTGCCACTTCTTCAGTTCTTTTTGCTGCTGTTGGTACAGCAGGTCAGAGATGTACAACAGCCAGGCGACTGGTAAGAAACCAAGAAACCATTCAGAACATGTATATATCCAAATCTATTCAATATTCTTCTTTTTTTACTAGTATGTTCTTTTACTGCACTTTTCGACAAGCTTTAAAAGGGACATAGAAGCATGAATGAAAATCTCTGATTCAGAACATAATTTTAAAAACAAATCGGTAAAGAACACATGCCTTGAATACTATGTAACAGCACTGTGTGTAATGTTAGTCAGTGATTGTGTACTTTAAATGGAGCCTAGATACTGGCATGGGAGTGAGGCAGTCCAGGGATTCCTAGTAAAACGCCCCTATGATAATGTGTCTAATCCAGCAGATGGATAGTATCCTCAAAGGAAACCGATACACTCACATAGCATAATAATGTAGGGAAAAGGCTTTATGTGAAGGAAACGGCAAGGTACTCGCACTTTTAAGAACTGATGGCTCTAAGATAATGGCGCAATACAATAATCCACAGGAACATTCTTCTTTTACAATTCATTAACAACTCGTGTTACATTAAAACCTTAAGGGCTAGATTACAAGTGAGGTGCAAACGGTTTTGCGCTAGCGCAATCGTGTTTTTTGCGAGCCATTTTGATTGCGCTGATATTACAAGTGGTGTGAAATTGAGATTGTGCTAGCACGATCTCCCTTTACGCATCAAACTTTACTGTGATCCAGAGCTGTGGTTAGCTGTTGTCCGAAACCATAAATTTGCACAAAACACTTCAAAAATACATGACAAAGTACAGTTACACTTATGTTAACACTGTCTGACACAACATTTTAAATAAAAATGTTGCACAAAAAAGTTATAAGGGCTCAAAGATCTCGGGTATTAGAAAAAAAAAAGGCAGGCTAATGGCTTTAAGATTGAGTTACATACATATACATAGATATTGATAAAGATGGATATCTATCTGTGTGTGTGTGTGTGAGTATAGAAGCAAACAAAAGCACTCTCACGTCTTCTTTGTAGTTAATCAACAACCAAAATGTATTCAATAATTGACTCAATACAAAGAATACCTGAGAGTGCATTTGTTTGCTTCTATATTCATTTCATCTTTGCACTCAGGCTGATGTCCCAGGAGGGTGGATTCACTTTTTGGGAGTGTGTTTATATATATATATATATATATATATATATATATATATATATATACATACATATTTCTTTCATGTAATTGGCAGGAGTCCATGAGCTAGTGGGGCAAAGTTTCCCAAACCTCAAAATGCCTATAAATATACCCCTCACCACACCCACAATTCAGTTTTACAAACTTTGCCTCCTATAGAGGTGGTGAAGTAAGTTTGTGCTAAGATTTCTATGCTGATATGCGCTTCTCAGCATTTTAAAGCCTGATTCCCCTCAGAGTACAGTGAATGTCAGATTGATGTGAAGGGAGTATTACCTATTGAATGCAATGGTTTTCCTCACGGGAGATCTATTTCATAGGTTCTCTGTTATCGGGTGTAAAGATTAGTCTCCTACCTCACTTTTCAGATCGACGATATACTCTGATATTCCGTTACCTCTACTGATAAACGTTTCAGTACTGGTTTGGCTATCTGCTATATGTGGATAGGTGTCTTTTGGTAAGTATGTTTTCAATATTTAAGACACTGTCAGCTATTGTTTGGCACGTTATGTATTTATATAAAGTTCTAAATATATGTATTGTACTTATATTTGCCATGATTCAGGTTTTCAGTATATTAACTTTTGCAGACTGTCAGTTTCATATCTGGAAAATGCATTTTTTTTGAAAAATGTATTTCTTACCTGGGGAATAGTCTTTTTTCAATTTGACTGTCATTTTAAATTTGCGGGCAGAATTAGGCTCGCGAGGGCGCAAAATGCCAAAGTATATTGCGTCATTTTTGCCACAAGATTTTTTGGCGCTAAGTTACATTCGATGACGCAAATTCGTCACTTAGTTGACGCCGAGTCCTTTCACAAGGTTGCGTCTTCAATGTGTCATTTCCGGATGTTGTTAGCGCTAAAAAATTTTTTCCTGTTTGTGTTGTGCGTCATACTTGGCGCCAAATATTTTCATTTTTTAAAACCTTATTCCTATATGCCTCTTGCCTTTTTTCTCTATCAGAGGGCTATGCTGTTTGCATTTTTTCCAATTCCTGAAACTGCCATATAAGGAAATTGATAATTTTGCTTTATATGTTGTTTTTTTCTCTTACATTTGCAAGATGTCTCAATCTGACCCTGTCTCAGAAATCACTGTTGGAACCTTGCTGCCTGATAACAGTTCTACCAAAGCTAAGTGCATTTGTTGTAAACGTGTGGAGGTTATATCTCCAGCTGTAGTTTGTAATAGTTGTCATGATTAACTTTTAAACTTTTAAACTTTTTTAAACTTTTACATGCAGATAATGTGTCCAGTAATAGTACATTGCCTGTTGTTGTTCCTTCAACATCTAATGTACAAGATATACCTGTGAATTTAAAAGAATTTATTTCTGATTCTATTCAGAAGGCTTTGTCTGCCACCCCGCCTTCTAATAAACATAAAAGGTCTTTTAAAATTTGATGAAATTTCAAATGACCAACAACATACTGAATTATCCTCCTCTGATGAGGATCTGATTCAGAAGATCCTTCCTCAGATATTGACACTGACAAATCTACTTATTTATTTAAAATGGAGTATATTCGTTCTTTGTTAAAAGAAGTGTTGATTACATTGGATATTGAGGAAACTAGTCCTCTTGATATTAAAACTAGTAAACTTTTAAATTCTGTTTATAAACCTCATGTGGTTACTCCAGAGGTTTTTCCAGTTCCTGATGCTATTTCTGAAACGATTTCTAAGGAATAGAATAGGCCTGGTGCTTCTTTTATTCCATCTTCAAAGTTTAAAAAATTGTATCCTTTGCCAGCAGTTACATTGGAGTTTTGGGAAAAGATCCCCAAAGTTGATGGGGCTATTTCTACTCTTGCTAAACGTACTACTATTCTTATGGAAGATATTAGTTCTCATGCCTGCAATTTCTTTGGCTGATTTTGCAGCTGCATCAACTTTTTGGTTGGAAAATTTAGCGCAACAAGAATTGGATTCTGATTTGTCTAGCATTGTTCGCTTGCTTCAACATGCTAATCATTTTATTTGTGATGCCATTTTTGATATCATCAAAATTGATGTTAAATCTATGTCTTTAGTTATTTTAGCTAGAAGAGCTTTGTGGCTTAAATCTTGGAATGCTGACATGACTATGCTATCTTGTTCTTTCCAAGGTAATAAGTTATTTGGTTCTCAGTTGGATTCGATTAGTTCAACTGTCACTGGGGGGGAGTTTTTTTGCCTAAGGGTAAATCTAAAGCTACTAACCATTTTCGCTCCTTTCAACAAAATAAGGAACAGAAACCTAATCCTTCCCCAAAGGAATCTGTTTCCAATTGGAAACCTTCTTCAAATTGGAATAAATCCAAGCCATTTAAGAAACCAAAGTCAGCCCCCAAGTCTGCATGAAGGTGCGGCCCTCATTCCAGGGCCCCCAAAATGAATGGATTCTGAGTATTGTCTCTCAGGGGTACCGAATAGGATTCAAAGTAAGACCTCCTGTGAGAAGATATTTTCTCTCATGCATCCCAACAAATCCAGTAAAGGCTTTCCTAAAGTGTGTTTCAGACCTGGAGTTTTCAGAGGTAATCATGCCAGTTCCGTTTCAGGAACAGGGTCTGGGGTTTTATTCAAATCTATTCATTGTCCCAAAGAAAGACAATTCATTCACACCAGTTCTGGATCTGAAAATTTTGAATCGTTATGTAAGAGTGCCAACTTTCAAAATGGTGACTATAAGGACTATTCTGCCTTTTGTTCAGCAAGGGCATTATATGTCCACGATAGACTTACAGGATGCATATCTTCATTTTCCGATTCATCCAGATCATTGTCAGTTTCTGAGATTCTCTTTTCTAGACAAGCATTACCAATTTGTTGCTCTTCGTTTTGGCTTAGCGACAGCTCCAAGAATCTTTTCAAAGGTTCTTGGTGCCCTACTCTCTGTAATCAGAGAGCGGGGTATTGCGGTATTTCCTTATTTGGACGATATCTTGGTACTAGTTGAGTCTTTACGTTCTGCAGAATCTCACACAAATCAACTAGTGTTGTTTCTAAGAAAACATGGTTGGAGGATCAATTTACCAAAAAGTTCTTTGATTCCTCAGACAAGGGTCACCTTTTTAAGTTTCCAGATAGATTCAGTGTCCATGACTCTGTCTCTAACAGACACGAGACGTTTAAAATTGGTTGCAGCCTGTCGGAACCTTCAGTCTCAGTCATTCCCTTCAGTAGCTATGTGGATGGAAGTTTTAGGTCTTATGACTGCAGCATTGGACGCGATCCCCTTTGCTTGTTTTCATATGAAACCTCTCCAGCTTTGTATGCTGAACCAATGGTGCAGGGATTATACAAGGATATCACAATTAATATCCTTAAATCCCAATGTTCAACTATCTCTGACTTGGTGGTTAGATCACCATCGTATAGTTCTAGGGACTTCTTTTGTTCATCCAACCTGGACTGTGATCACAACAAATGCAAGTCTTTCAGGTTGGGGAGCTGTTTGGGGGCCTCTGACAGCACAAGGGGTTTGGAAATCTCAAGAGGCGAGATTACCAATCAATATTTTAGAACTCTGTGCTATTTTCAGGGCTCTTCAGGTTTGGCCTCTGTTGAAGAGAGAACCGTTCATTTGTTTTCAGACAGATAATATAACAACTGTGGCATATGTCTATCACCAGGGTGGGACTCACAGTCCCCAAACTATGAAAGAAGTATCCCGGATACTTGCTTGGGCGGAATCCAGCTCCTGTCTAATTTCTGCGGTTCATATCACAGGTATAGACAATTGGGAAGCGGATTATCTCAGCCGTCAGACTTTACATCCAGGGGAGTGGTCCCTCCATCCAGATGTGTTTTCTCAGGTTGTTCAGATGTGGGGTCTTCCAGAAATAGATCTGATGGCTTCTTATCTAAACAAGAAACTTCACAGGTACCTGTCCAGGTCCAGGGATTCTCAGGCGGAAGCAGTGGATGCGTTGACACGTCCTTGGTGTTATCAACCTGCTTATATTTTCCCGCCTTTAGTTCTTCTTCCAAGAGTGATCTCCAAAATCATCATGGAGCAATCGTTTGTGTTACTGGTGGCTACAGCATTGCCTCACAGGTTTTGGTATGCGGATCTTGTTCGGATGTCCAGTTGCCAACCTTGGCCACTTCCATTGAGGCCAGACCTTCTGTCTCAAGGTCTGTTTTTCCATCAGGATCTCAAATCATTAAATTTGAAGGTATGGAAATTGAATGCTTAGTCATAGAGGTTTCTCTGATTCTGTGATTAATACTATGTGGCAGGCTCGCAAATCTGTTTCTAGAAAGATTTATTATTGAGTTTGGAAGACTTACATTTTGTGGTGTTCCTCTCATAAATTCTCTTGGCATTGTTTTAGAATTCCTAGAATTTTACAGTTTCTTCAGGACGATTTGGAAAAGGGTTTGTCTGCAAGTTCCTTAAAGGGACAAATGTTTTATTTCAAAGAAAGATTGCGAAGCTTCCTGATATTCACTGTTTTGTTCACGCTTTGGTTCATATCAAGCCTGTCATTAAATCAATCTCTCCTCCTTGGAGTCTTAATTTGGTTTTGAAGGCTTCACAGTCTCCTTCATTTGAGCCTATGCATTCTTTGGACATTAAACTACTTTCTTGGAAAGTGTTGTTTCTTTTGGCCATCTCTTCTGCTAGAAGAGTTTCTGAATTATCTGCTCTCTCTTGTGAATCTCCTTTTCTGATTTTTCATCAGGATAAGGCAGTTTTGCGAACTTGATTTAAATTCTTACCGAAGGTTGCGAATTCTAACAATATTAATAGATTGTTAATAAATTGTTGTCCCTTCCTTGTGTCCTAATCCTAAGAATTCTTTAGAGATATCTTTACATTCTTTGGATGTGGTGAGAGCTCTGAAATATTATGCTGAAGCTACTAAAGATTTCAGGAATACTTCTAGTCTGTTATCTTTTCTGGTCCTAGGAAACTTTAGAAGGCTTCTGCCGTTTCCTTGGCATCGTGGTTAAAGCTTTTGATTCATCAAGCTTATTTAGAGTCGGTTCAAGCCCTGCCTCAGAGAATTACAGCTCATTCTACTAGATAAGTTTCCACTTCTTGAGCTTTTAGGAATGAAGCTTCAGTTGATCAGATTTGCAAAGCAGCAACTTGGTCTTCTTTGCATACATTTACTAAATTCTACCGTTTTGATGTATTTGCTTCTTCGGAAGCAGTTTTTAGTAGAAAAGTTCTTCAGGCAGCTGTTTCAGTTTGATTCTTCTGCCTATGTTTTAAGTTTTTTCCTTTCATTTATGAGAATAAACTTATATTTTGGGTTGTGGATTAATTTTCTTTTAGTGGAAAATGGCTGTTTCATGTAATTGGCAAGAGTCCATGATCTAGTGACGTATGGGATATACAATCCTACCAGGAGGGGCAAAGTATCCCAAACCTCAAAATGCCTATAAATACACCCCTCACCACACCCACAATTCAACTTTGCCTATGGAGGTGATGAAGTAAGTTTGTGCTAAGATTTCTACGTTGATATGCGCTTCTCAGCATTTTTTGAAGCCCGATTCCTCTCAGAGTACAGTGACTGTCAAAGACATGTGAAGGGAGTATCACCTATTGAATGCAATGGTTTTCCTCACGGGGATCTATTTCATAGATTCCCTGTTATCGGTCGTAGAGATTCATCTCCTACGTCCCTTTTCAGATCGACGATATACTCTCATATTCCATTACCTCTACTGATAACCGTTTCAGTAATGATTTGGTTATCTGCTATATGTGGATGGGTGTGTTTTGGTAAGTATGTTTTCATTACTTAAGACACTCTCAGCTATGGTTTTGCACTTTATGTATTTATATAAAGTTCTAAATATATGTATAGTACTTAAATTTGCCATGATTCAGGTTTTCAGTATATTTCCTTTTGCAGACTGTCAGTTTCATATCTTGGGAAATGCTTTTTTTATGAAAATGTATTTCTTACCTGGGGTATAGTCTCTTTTTCAAATTGACTGTCTTTTAAATTTGCGGCAGTATTAGGCTCGCAAGGGCGCAAAATGCCAAAGTTTATTGCGTCATTCTTGGTGAGAGATTTTTTGGCGCGAAGTTACGTTCATTGACGCAAATTCGTCATTTCCCGTCATTTAAGACCCCATTTTTATTTGCCTCTTGCCTTTTTCTATGTCAAAGGGCTATGCTGTTTGCATTTTTTCCCATTCCTGAATCTGCCATATAAGGAAATTGATAATTTTGTTTTATATGATGTTTTTTTCTCTTACATTTGCAAGATGTCTCAATCTGATCCTGTCTCAGAATTCACTGTTGGATCCCAGCTGCCTGAAAACAGTTCTACCAAAGCTAAGTGCATTTGTTGTAAACTTGTGGAGATTATACCTCCAGCTGTGGTTTGTAATAGTTGTCATGATAAACTTTTACATGCAGAAAATGTATCTATCAGTAGTAGTTCATTACCTGTTGCTGTTCCATCAACATCTAATGTACAAGATATACCTGTAAATTTAAAAGAATTTATTTCTGATTCTATTCAGAAGGCTTTGTCTGCCATCCCGCCGTCTAAGAAACGTAAAAGGTCTTTTAAAACCTCTCATAGAGTTGATGAAATTTCAAATGACCGGCAACATACTGATTTATCCTTCTCTGATGAGGATCTATCTGATTCAGAAGATCCTGCCTCAGATATTGACACTGACAAGTCCTCTTATTTATTTAAAATGGAGTATATTTGTTCTTTATTAAAGGTAGTGTTGATTACATTGGATATGGAGGAAACTAGTCCTCTTGATATTAAAACTAGTAAACGTTTAAATTCTGTTTATAAACCTCCTGTGGTTATTCCAGAGGTTTTTCCAGTTCCTGATGCTATTTCTGATATGATTTCTAAAGAATGGAATAGGCCTGGTACTACTTTTATTCCTTCTTCAAGGTTTAAAAAAATTGTATCCTTTGCCAGCAGTTAGATTGGAGTTTTGGGAAAAGATCCCCAAAGTTGATGGGGCTATCTCCACTTTTGCTAAACGTACTACTATTCCTGCGGAAGTTAGTACTTCTTTTAAAGATCCTTTAGATAGGAAACTTGAATCTTATCTAAGGAAGGCTTATTTATATTCGGGTCATCTTCTTAGGCCTGCAATTTCTTTGGCTGATGTTGCAGCTGCTTCAACTTTTTGGTTGGAAACTTTAGCGCAACAAGTATCAGATCATGATTTGTCTAGCATTGTTAAGTTGATTCAACATGCAAATAATTTCAGTTGTGATGCCATTTTTTATATAATCAAAATTGATGTTAGATATATGTCTTTAGCTATTTTAGCTAGAAGAGCTTTGTGGCTTAAATCTTGGAATGCTGATATGACTTCTAAATCCAGATTGCATTCTCTTTCTTTCCAAGGTAATAAATTATTTGGTTCTCAGTTGGATTCAATAATTTCAACTGTCACTGGGGGAAAGGGAGTTTTTTAAAAAACCTAAAGGTAAATCTAAAGCTTCTAACCATTTTTGTTCCTTTCGACACAATAAGGAACAGAAATCTAATCCTTCCCCAAGGGAATCTGTTTCCAATTGGAAGCCTTCCTCAAATTGGAATAAATCCAAGCCTTTAAAGAGATCAAAGCCAGCCCCCAAGCCCGCATGAAGGTGCGGCCCTCATTCTAGCTCAGCTGGTAGGGGGCAGATTAAAATTATTCAAAGATGTTTGGATCAGTTTGGTCCAAAATCATTGGATTCAGAGTATTGTCTCTCAGAGGTACAGAATAGGATTCAGAGTAAGACCACCTGTGAGAAGATTTTTTCTCTCACGCATTCCAGCGAACCCAGATCACCATCGTATAATTTTAGGCCTCTTTCGTTCGTCCAACCTGGACTGTGATCACAACAGATGCGAGTCTTTCAGGTTGGGGAGCTGTTTGGGGATCTCTGACAGCACAAGGGGTTTGGAAATCTCAAGAGGCGAGATTACCAATCAATATTTTGGAACTCCGTGCAATTCTCAGGGCTCTTCAGTTTTGGCCTCTGTTAAAGAGAGAACCGTTCATTTGTTTTCAGACAGACAATATCAAAACTGTGGCATATGTCAATCAACAGGGTGGGACTTACAGTCCTCAAGCTATGAAAGAAGTATCTTGACTTTACATCCGGGAGAATGGTCTCTTCACCTAGATGTGTTTTCTAAAATTGTTCAGATGTGGGGTCTTCCAGAAATAGATCTTATGGCTTCTCATCTAAACAAGAAACTTCCCAGGTACCTGTCCAGGTCCAGGGATCCTCAGGCGGAAGCAGTGGATGCGTTGACACTTCCTTGGTGCTATCAACCTGCTTATGTTTTCCCGCCTCTAGTTCTTCCAAGAGTGATCTCCAAAATCATCATGGAGCAATCGTTTGTGCTGCTGGTGGCTCCAGCATGGCCTTACAGGTTTTGGTATGCGGATCTTGTTCGTATGTCCAGTTGCCAACCTTGGCCACTTCCATTAAGGCCAGACCTTCTTTCTCAAGGTCCATTTTTCCATCAGGATCTCAAGTCATTAAATTTGAAGGTATGGAAATTGAACGCTTAGTGTTTAGTCATAGAGGTTTCTCTGACTCAGTGATTAATACTATGTTGCAGGCTCGTAAATCTGTTTCTAGAAAGATTTATTATCGAGTTTGGAAGACTTATATTTCATGGTGTTCTTCTCATAAATTCTCCTGGCATTCTTTTAGAATTCCTAGAATTTTACAGTTTCTTCAAGATGGTTTGGATAAAGGTTTGTCTGCAAGTTCCTTAAAAGGACAAATCTCTGCTCTTTCTGTTTTATTCCACAGGAAAATTGCTAAACTTCCTGATATTCATTGTTTTGTACAGGCTTTGGTTAGTATCAAGCCTTTCATTAAATTAATCTCTCCTCCTTGGAGTCTTTATTTGGTTTTGAAGGATTTGCAGGATCCTCCATTTCAGCCTATGCATTCTTTGGACATTAAACTACTTTCCTGGAAAGTGTTGTTCCTTTTGGCCATCTCTTCTGTTAGAAGAGTTTCTGAATTATCCGCTCTCTCTTGTGATTCTCCTTTTCTGGTTTCTCATCAGGATAAGGCAGTTTTGCGGACTTCATTTAATTTCTTACCTAAGGTTGTGAATTCTAACAACATTAATAGAGAAATTGTTGTCCCTTCTTTGTGTCCTTATCCCAAGAATTCTTTGGAGAGATCTTTACGTTCTTTGGATGTGGTGAGAGCTCTGAAATATTATGTTGAAGCCACTAAAGATTTTAGGAAGACGTCTTGTCTGTTCGTTTTCTTTTCTGGTTCCAGGAAAGGTCAGAGGGCTTCTGCCGTTTCTTTGGCATCTTGGTTAAAGCTTTTGATTCATCAAGCTTATTTAGAGTCGGGTAAAGCTCATTCTACTAGATCAGTTTCCACTTCTTGGGTTTTTAAGAATGAAGCTATGGTTGATCAGATTTGCAAAGCAGCATCTTGGTCTTCTTTGCATACATTTTCTAAATTCTACCATTTTGATGTGTTTGCTTCTTCGGAAGCAGTTTTTGGTAGGAAAGTTCTTCGGGCAGCTGTTTCAGTTTGATTCTTCTGCTTATGATTTTATTTTTTATTTTTTGAGAATAAACTTATATTTGGGTTTTGGATTTATTTTTTTCAGCGAGATTGCTGTTTTTATTTTGTCCCTCCCTCTCTATTGACTCTTGCGTGGAGTTCCACATCTTGGGTATTGCTATCCCATATGTCACTAGCTCATGGACTCTTGCCAATTACATGAAAGAAAACATAATTTATGTAACAACTTACCTGATAAATTAATTTCTTTTATATTGGCAAGAGTCCATGAGGCCCACCCTTTTTATGGTGGTTATGATTTTCTTTGTATAAAGCACAAATTCCTTTGTTGATGCTTTTTACTCCTTTCTTTTTCACCCCACTACTTGGCTATTCGTTAAACTGAATTGTGGGTGTGGTGAGGGGTGTATTTATAGGCATTTTGAGGTTTGGGAAACTTTGCCCCTCCTGGTAGGATTGATATCCCATACGTCACTAGGTCATGGACTCTTGCCAATATGAAAGAAATTAATTTATCAGGTAAGTTCTTACATAAATTATGTTTTATATATATATATTCCAAATAAAGTAGGCACTCTCCGTTTACATTCGCAAATAAGTGACGTTTCGGGGTTTCACCCCCGTCCTCAGACTTACCGCGAAACGTCACTTATTGCAAAGTAAAAATTTGTGAATGTAAACGGAGAGTGCCTACTTTATTTGGAATATTTGATTTGTTGCTGAGCACCCCGGACAGGAGTTGTGAGTGCTAAACCAGAAGGAATTTTATATATATATATATATATATATAAATATATATATATATATATATATATATATATATATAATATATATAGTGTGTATATGTGTGTGTGAGTGTATGTATATATATATATATATATATATATATATATATATATATATATATATATATATATATATGTAAACGATAAAGAAGGGATCCAGGCGTAATCAAAAGTCCATTAAAAAGAATCTTTATTTCATCAAATTAAAAGATATATAGGCTTGAAACCAGATCTGCCAATAGGTTTAAAAGTAATCACCTAGTCTTACATGTTTCAGCCTCCACGGCCGTAATCATAGACATACTCCCCTACCATATGGGAGGTGTTTTTATAGGGCTATCCTCCACCCAATTAAAAACAATACTAATTAACCCATTTGTTTCCACTTAAATATAATGATACAAACATTTAAATCTAATGCAATATGAATACAAAATGCAGTTAGTAATTACATTTGGTGTCATTGGCAATTTTACATTTCTATTAGCATATGGTATTTACAATTTCCCTTAGTGGTGAGAAGTGTTAAAGTATTAAAAGTAATAAACTAATGAACAAAGCAAAAAAAAAAAAAAAAAAAAACAACAACAAAAAACAAACAAAAAACAACAGTGACACATTGAGCAAAAAGTAAATGAAGCAAAAAAGCAAAAGACACATCAAGGTGAAAGATATAATATATATATATATATATATATATAGAATATACATAAAAACATATATAAAATATATATAAAATATACACAAAATATATATAATGATGATAGGGAGCAGTCAGAAATGGTAAAGTAACGATGTAATCATTATTACTAAGGTTTGTTAAATAGCTAAAATATAGAGAGTGTGGCTGTAACTGACAAAATCATTAAATGATATTCAGTTATTTTCCAGCCAAACACTATTTATACCATGTTAGAAAAATAAATAAAATACATATGGCTATTATTTGTTTACAGACATACCATTTCCATGTATACAATGCTTAAACTGTCTGTTATAGCCATCCGTAATTTAAGAATACATGTATTATATTTTCATAGGTATAATAAATCTATACAAAGCCAAAATTTTAATATTTAATATTTAATACCTTATCTTGTTGACTATATCCCTAAAAACCTTGAGATCTTCAAAAGGATAGAGAATTCTGGAGAGGCAGGGGAACCTAGAGGGTCATATGACCTGACCCACAAGCTTACTCCCAATAATTAATCACATCAAATTGTGAATTAAAGCCTTCAGGAACCAAAGTTTTTAGCTTGTGGATCCAATATATCTCCTGTCTCTCCAGAATCCTTAGCTTACTACCACCTCTACGGGGCACTCTAATGCTTTCAATGGCATTCCATTTGAAGTGTTGTACCTCTTTGTTGTGTTCATGTATAAAGTGTCTTGATAAGGCTGAACATTCAACCTCATGTGATATGTAGCCCAAATGTTCTTTTATTCGGGAGCGTACATCTTGTGTTGTTAGACCAATATATTGTCTCTTGTGCTGAGTGCACTCCACTAGATAAATCACATAGGTGGAGGTACATTTAACACAACCTCTTGTCAAAAAGGTTTCATTAGTGACACAAGAGGTAAAGTTATTGCCCTGCTTTATGTACATACAGGACTTGCAGCGTGATACGCCACATTTATAGGTTCCTCCAACCTCTAACCAAGAACTTCGTGGTTCAGTTTCTGGCAACATGCTCGGTGATAGCATGTTTCCAATCGTAATATTCTTTGAGTATACAAAGTCACAGCCTTGTTGAACAATTTCTTTAAGGTCATCATCACCATATAAAATGGGCAAATACTTTTTAATGATGTTGCACACTCCAGAATATTGATTGGAGAATTTTGTGACAAATCTTAAGCTTTTTCTTGCACTCCCTTGTTTTTTGCTTTTAAACAGAGAATTTATGTCCATGTTTTCCACACCTCTATACACTGAGTTGATCATCCCCAAGTTGTAGCCTCTATCAATGAATCTTTGTTTCAAGTCAACTGACTCTGACTCTTTATATACATGTTGAGGATGCCCACTGTTCGCATGTAATAAACTATTACCTGCTATCTCCTTACGATGTAGGAATGTGGTAACATCTTTAGTTTGGGGTACTGCTCTCAATATTAGATCTAGAAAGACGATCTCCGACTTGTGCCAGCAATGGGTGAACTCCAAGCCCTTGTCATTAGAGTTCAAATAATCCATAAAACATTGAATGGACTGTTCATCCCCATGCCACACAAGTAGGAGATCATCAATGAACCTCCTGTAAAAATGAATATGTTTAATAAAGGGATTACCATCCGCAAAGACGTGGAACAGCTCCCACCAACCCATAAACAGGTTGGCATAGGAGGGGGCAAACTTAGCCCCCATAGCTGTTCCACGTCTCTGCAGATAGAAATCTCCCTCAAACATAAAAAAATTGTGACTCAAAAGAAATTCAACCACGCGGACAATATAGGATTTGAACTCATCCCTGAGATCGGTATAGGAATTGAGAAAAAAGGCAATTGCCTCAAGACCTTTACTATGCTGTATGGCCGAATAGAGAGAAACAACATCTATAGTCAGCCATACACATCCAGGTTGCCATTTCAGATTCTCAGTCAGTCTCAAAACATGAGAAGTGTCCCTAATGTAGCTGGGAAGTTTGTTTACGAGTGGCTGCAAATACATGTCCAGCCACTCAGAGACTGGTTCAAGTAATGAACCTATCCCAGCTACAATCGGACGACCTCTTACATTTTGTAAGCCTTTGTGCACCTTTGGAAGGTGGTGAAAGATAGGCAAGATAGGGTCACTAACATTCAGACCCATAGCTGTTTTCCTATTAATAATGCCTATCTCAACACCATCGTCCAAAAGCGACAATAATTCTTTTTGGAATCTGGCAGTTGGATTGTTGCTCAGACTTAAATATACATTGCAATCATCCAATTGACGACGTGCCTCAGATATGTAGGAGCACCTGTCCATAACCACTATGCTCCCACCTTTATATGAGTTACGTATTACAATGTGTTTATTAGACTGGAGAGACTTGATAGCACATTTTTCCTTATATGTAAGGTTAGATTTAACATCTGATCCCTCTTGTGAAAGAGTATTCAGATCTTCAAGTACTCTCTTGTGGAAAAGTTCAAGTTGTTTACCTCTAGATTGAATCGGGTAAAAGTTGGATTTACTTTTTATTGTTAAACCTCCCACATTAGTGTAAGGAATATCAGGAATACCATCACTATTCAATGATCTCAAGGTTAACAAATCACAAGTATCCTCAAAGTTAAGTAAGTCAATGTCCCCCAGACCACTCTCTCGTGTACCTCTGTCCATTTGATTTGTACCATCCTTATAGAATTTCTTTAGAGTAAGTGACCTTACAAACTTATTTACATCGAGAATGGTCTGGAAGAGATTGAAATCCCTACTAGGACAAAAATTCAGACCCAAATTTAGGACCTTGTTTTCAATTTCACTAAGTTCATAGGATGAGATGTTAATCACCCCTTTGTCTCTTACTTTTGAGCTATTATATTTCTCAATAGGTATTTGCCCTTCCCTCTTATGGGTAGTGATTGGGCTGTAATCAGTCCCCCTCCTTCTCCTTGATTCGTGTCCCTGTGAAAATCCTGCTTTTCAGCATTTTGTGTATGTTGTGTATCTACTTGCTTTTTATTCACTAGAATAGGTTTTATACTGTTGTGCTGTTTAGCTTTGTGAGTATTTTGTAATTTTGATCTGGCCCCCTGTTGCTCAATTTGAGCTTGATTCTCAATTACTGACACCTGACTATTTGATATTGTCTCAGTTTGCTCAACTATATTAGTATTACACCCAGGATCTGAGTCTCCACTCTCTTCATATGAGCTAGAAAAAGCCGATAATGATCCATCATCATCAGTTGTCTCTGGCTCAGTATCTGAAAAAGTTACTTTACGGTTACCCTTAGCTTTTTTGTTGTGTCTCTTGTGCTTATTTTTATTTTTGTTTTTAGCCTTATTTGGCTTACTGGTATCCTCATCTTGTTCCTCTGCATCTCTCACAGAGGATTGATTTTTCTTAGAACCATACCTTCTACGATTTCTCCTATGCCAAATAAACACCTGATCATTTTGATAATCATTCTTATCTCTTATATATTTGGTGTGTTTAGTTTGTATAATCTGGCTCTTACTGGACTGAACAGTGTCTTGTAATGTCTTGTCTAGAATGCCATAGCCTTCTATTTCCTTGAACTTATTCAATTCCAACTGTATACACTCTATCTGTTGTCTAACTAGAGTAAGCTGTTGTGTCTTATACTTAATCAGTAAATACATGAGGCGTAAAGAGCATTCAGACAAGACCTCATTCCACTCTCTAATAAAGGTATCATCTGAGACATCAAAAGTAGGGAACTTGAGTACTCTTAAACCCCTAGGTATCATTTTAAGAATACTATATTTGTTCAAAGTCCAAGTGTCCAATTTCAACCTCTGTTCCTTTAAGCATAATATTTCCATTTGCATAAAGAGGTCACTTAGTTGTACATTAGGGCCTTCTAAACCAAAAAGATCTTCCAACTCCAGACCTTGTAAATCCAAATCATCAATCTTAGCTAATGAAAAATAATTACCAGTCATATTGCACGTGTTAGTGGTAGGCAGTTCTGATTCAATTATTTGTGACATCATATATACACTGACAATTCAGTAGTTGTATATTGTCCCAGAAACAAAATATTTTATCTACCACTGCTGTACTTTAACAAAAGGATAGAGGGTTAATGAAACGAAGCAAGAAGAAAAAGTTCCTTTGTTAGTGCTGCATGTGATAGAAACTGCTCAACTTCACATAGAGCAATTATATTTAGCAGGGGATTCATGAAAAACGCAATCAAAGTTCCTGTTATTAAGGAGTTGAACACACACACACTGTCAGCCAGTTCATGGAGGTAAATAAGCGAAAAAGCAAGCAAATTGCTGGCAACAGTCAAGAGAAGGAGGTAAATACTTCAGGTGTACAACCGGATGCTTATACTCACTACTCCCGGGTAGCTATTTGATTCAGCATACCCTCCGTGATATAGCCCTTACACTCGCTTGCAATCCTCCTAAAGAGAAACTGTGCTGCCTCGAAACTCGCTTCCCAATCCTCCACTCCACAATCGCGGAAACGGCTGCGACTGTGTGCCTGTTGTGTCCGTCTGAAGTTTGATGTCCACACGTATCAGTGTGTTAACGTCGGGACGTAGCGTAGCACTCCCCCATGCGTGCTGGGACTATGATGTCATCTGCATACGCCGCAGACCAAAGAAGGAAGTCCCCCAACTCCTTGGTAATATGTAAACGATAAAGAAGGGATCCAGGCGTAATCAAAAGTCCATTAAAAAGAATCTTTATTTCGTCAAATTAAAAGATATATAGGCTTGAAACCAGATCTGCCAATAGGTTTAAAACTAATCACCTAGTCTTACATGTTTCAGCCTCCACGGCCGTAATCATAGACATACTCCCCTACCATATGGGAGGTGTTTTTATAGGGCTATCCTCCACCCAATTAAAAACAATACTAATTAACCCATTTGTTTCCACTTAAGTATAATGATACAAACATTTAAATCTAATGCAATATGAATACAAAATGCAGTTAGTAATTACATTAATAAACTTATATTTGGGTTTTGGATTTATTTTTTTTCAGCGAGATTGCTGTTTTTATTTTGTCCCTCCCTCTCTATTGACTCTTGCGTGGAGTTCCACATCTTGGGTATTGCTATCCCATATGTCACTAGCTCATGGACTCTTGCCAATTACATGAAAGAAAACATAATTTATGTAACAACTTACCTGATAAATTAATTTCTTTTATATTGGCAGGAGTCCATGAGGCCCACCCTTTTTATGGTGGTTATGATTTTCTTTGTATAAAGCACAAATTCCTTTGTTGATGCTTTTTACTCCTTTCTTTTTCACCCCACTACTTGGCTATTCATTAAACTGAATTGTGGGTGTGGTGAGGGGTGTATTTATAGGCATTTTGAGGTTTGGGAAACTTTGCCCCTCCTGGTAGGATTGATATCCCATACGTCACTAGGTCATGGACTCTTGCCAATATGAAAGAAATTAATTTATCAGGTAAGTTCTTACATAAATTATGTTTTATATATATATATATTCCAAATAAAGTAGGCACTCTCCGTTTACATTCGCAAATAAGTGACGTTTCGGGGTTTCACCCCCGTCCTCAGACTTACCGCGAAACGTCACTTATTGCACAGTAAAAATTTGTGAATGTAAACGGAGAGTGCCTACTTTATTTGGAATATTTGATTTGTTGCTGAGCACCCCGGACAGGAGTTGTGAGTGCTAAACCAGAAGGAATTTTATAAATATATATATATATAATATATATAGTGTGTATATGTGTGTGTGAGTGTATGTGTATATATATATATATATATATATATAATCTCCTCCCATGTGTATTTGCAACATGATAAAACATATTTATGCAATATTCATATTTAATAAATATTTTAACTATGTATTTACTGTAAATCTTTCACAATTGCTAATGCAAATATGCTATGATGTTTGTGCGATGGGTGTTTGTTTTTCAACAATTTCTTCCCCCCATATACTTCTATGGGGAATGCGAGAATGCAATGGCTATTGGGGAATACATGCACACGCACGTGAATTCTTAAATTGGTATTACAAGTTCCAAAAAAAAAAATAGAATAGAGTGAAAAATCTAACGCAACCACTAGTAATCTAGCCATAAGAATGAAATGTTACTCAAGTTTATACAAAGTATAACAAGCAAACTTGTTTATCACATTTTTGTTTACTTTTACATTATTTTTGTTCTGATATTTATTTATTAGAATGCCTCTAAATTATTTTAATAAAGCGTGCAGGGTGGATTTTATTGAAATCAAATTGATTTAAATTATGATTTAAATCACTAGCAGTAAGACTTGATTTTAAATCAATTTAAATCATGTGTTTGGTTTTTTTTTTGTGTTTTTTTTTTTTTATATATGGTGGTATCAAATATACCAAAATGTGCTTAGATCAATACCTTAGGTTGTCTACTTTAAAAATGTATATAGTTTTCATGTGTAAATTAAAAAATCAAAAACTCTCTTTCTGTTTAAACAGTGTTAGCAAAAATGATAAAAATTATCCGATACTTAGTTTGGGCAAGTTTTTGTAACCTTGATTAATTTAAATTTGATTTTAATTTTTTCCATTAGGGGATCTTGGCATGAATACATGTGCATTTATTTTAGTAGAGGCTCATGGTGTGTCCCTATGTGCTCATCAAAGCTGTATATCTATACCCAAAGGCCCTTATTTATGTAACAATCCCTTGTTTGACTATAGTGTTTAGAACAAAACACACACACTTGTTTACAACATTGTATATTAAAATTAAATGAAAATGTACATAACCTGGCGACTCCAAGTCTGATATTTCTAGTTTTTGTTTTGTTTTGTTTTTTCTGCCTAATACAATTAAGAAAATATGGATAAGTTATCTAAAAATAAGAAGAAATTAAATATCCTTTCCAATTCCGAAGGCTCTGCATACTAATATATTCAAATTCACCCAAAGGTGATTCTGTGCATATAGCCTTTTAGATTTATAATCTAACACCTAAGATATTTAATTAAAGAGGTTTTAATCACCTTAGGCATACCTGATTCATCTTTCAAGGATGGATAGGTAGTTACAGGGATACCTGAGAGAGGTTTTCCTCCAGGGAGGTTTACTTTTCCAGCCAGCTGTAGGTATTGTGGCTGGGGCCGCTACATTCTGTTGCAACTCTTTGTCTGAATTGATCTTGGTAGAATCTCCATTGGAGAATATCCAGGACCGCATTCATGTTTTAAAGACGTTGAAGGGTAAATCCTTATTTGTCCCAGGCTTAGATTCTATCATTTTTACTGTCACTGGTGAAAAGGGTGCTTCTCTGCCTCGGGATAAGAAATCAGACCAAAGAGACATTCTTTTTCGCTCCTTTCATCTGAGACGTCCAAGAGTACCTGGAAACCAAACCTGGTGAAGAACAAGAAGTTGACCACTAAAACCATGTCAAGTAGGGGGCAGATTATCTCTGTTTCAGGGGTTTTGGTCTCAGTCCATTCGGGATCCTTGGGTTCTGGACATCGTTTCTCAGGGATACAAAATAGGTTTCCGATCTCGCACCCAAGAGGCAGGTTTCTCCTATCAAGGATCTCTGGAAGTTGGAAAAATAGCTTTCCTTCAGTGTCTAGACTATCTGGTATCTATGGGAGTTATTGTTCATATGCCGCAAGCAGAGAGGGTAAAAGGGTTTTATTCAAACCTTTTCATTGTTCCCAAAAAGGAAGGGAACCTTTTGCCCCATCTTAGACCTGAAGTGCCTCAACAAATTTTTATAGGTTCCTGCTTTCAAAATAGAAACTATCAGATCCATTCTTCCTCTTGTGCAGGAAGGTCTATTCATGACTACCATAGATCTGAAGGATGCATACCTTCATATTCCAATACACTGAGATCATTACCAATATCTACGCCTTGCTTTCCTTGACAAGCATTACCAATTCAAAGCTCTCCCATTCGGTTTAGCCATTCGGTTTAGGTACTGGGGGCCCTTCTAGCTGTAGTCAGATTACAAGGCATTACTGTGGCACCATACGGGGACAACATTTGGTTCAGGTGCCATCTTTACATTTAGCGACATCTCACACAGAGAATTTACACTGGTATCTTCAGATGCATGGGTGGTGGAAGTTAAATTTGAAAAAGTGAACTTTCTAGGGTTCATCATAGACTCTATGAGCATGAGAGGCTTCAGACCAACTCAGGGAGAAGCTTCAGACTGCCTATCGTCTTCTTCAATCTACCCCTCTGCATTCTGTAGCTTAATGCATGGAGGTGGTAGACCTGATGATAGCAGCTTCGGATGCTTTTCCTTTTGCCCAATTCCATCTGAGACCTCTACAGTTATGTATGCACAAGCAATGGAATGGGAATCATTTAGATCTGTCTCAGGTAATATCTCTGGATCCAGAGACTAGAGATTCTCTCTTTTGGTGGCTGTCTCAGGAACCCATTCACCAGGGCATGTGCTTCCTATGCCCATTCTCCAGGGCATGTGCTTCCTATGCCCATCCTGGGCAATTATAACAGAGGTGAGTTTGACAGGATGGGGTGCTTTGTGGGGCTCTCGGAGAGCTCAGGGAATTTGGCGGTCAGAGGAAACAACTTTTCCAATCAAAGTACTGGAGCTGCAGGCCATTTTCAATGCACTACTGTCGTGGCCACAATTACGTTCTGTCCGTTATATTCAATTTCAATAGGATAACATCACTACTGTAGCTTATATCAACCACCAGGGCAGAACTATCAGCTCTCTGGCAATGCTGGAAGTGACTCGCATTCTTCATTGGGTGGAGACATATCAATGGAAAATTTCAGCCATCCACATCCCAGGTATGGAGAACTGGGGGGTGGACTTTCTGACTCTTTACTCTCGGTGATGGTTTCCAATTGTTCTACTCCCACGAGTAATAGCTTGAATCAAACTGGAGGGAGTTTCATCAATTCTGTTATCTCCTGCATGGCCACGCAGGACTTGGCATGCAGAGCTTGTGAGAATGTCATCTGCTCCTCCATGGCGGCTTGCTCAGAGACCGGACTTTCTGGCTCAAGGTCCAATCTTGATTCTCTGAGACTGACTGCATGGAGATTGAACTAATGCTTTTGTCAAAGAGAAGTTTGTCTGAGGCTGTGATTGGTACTCTGATTCAGGCATGTAAGCCTGTTACCAGAGGCATTTTACCTTAAGGTGTGGTGGACTTATCTGTCTTTGTACATTGAACGTGGGTTTTCTTGGCACAGAATGAAGATTCTGCATGGTCTTTTGTTCCTGCAGGATGGAGAGGGAGAGAGGGCCTATCAGCTAGTTCTTTTAAAGGCTAGATATCTGTTCTTTCTGTATTGTTGCATAAAAAGTTGGCTTGTTTGTCAGATGCTCACTCGTTTGTTCAAGCTTTATCTAGCATTAGATCTGTTTTCAAACCTATTGCTCCTCTATGGAGCCTTAGTTTTGTTTTTAGAGTTCTATAGCAGGCTCCATTTGAGCCTATGCATTCTATAAATATTAAGTTATTATCTTGGAAAGTCTTGTTCCGGTTAGCAATCTCCTTTGCTCTGAGAGTTTCAGAATTGTGTTCAGCCTTCTCTGGTATTCCATTCGGATAAGGCTGTTCTTTGGACAACGACAGGGTTTTTACCTAAGGTAGTTTCAAATTATAATATCAATAAGGAGATTGTTGTTCTGTCTTTGTCCCAAACCACCTTCCTCCAACAAAAGGTTATTACATAATCTGGATGTTGTTAGAGCTTTCAGGTTTTATCTTCATGCTACTGAGGAATTTTGTCAATCATCTTCCTTGTTTATTCTGTTTTCTGGTAAGCACAAGGGTCAGAAGGCCACAGCTCTTACTCTATCCTTTTGGCTCAGAAGTCTAATTTGCGTGGCAGTCGGGTCAGCCGCTCCATCCCGGATTTCAGCACATTCTACCCGTGCAGTGTCTACTACTTGGGCCTACAAAAATGTGGCTTCAATAAACAGATCCGCAAGACGGCTACCTGGTTGTCTTCATTGCATACTTTCACAAAATGTAAATAATTTGATGTTTTTGCCTCCGTTGAGGCTTCCTTTGGGAGAAAGGTTCTTCAGGTGGTGGTGTCTAGTACTTAAGGACTGCCTTACCTACCTTTCCCTCCCTAAATTTTTCGTGGACTCCAAAGGTTAGAGGTATTGGTTTCCCATATGTTATGAATAGGAATTTGTGGACTCTCACTGCCATTAGAAATAAAATATAATTTAGGCTTACTTGATAAATTCTTTTCTTTCTTGGCATTGAGAGTCCACAAACCTGCCCTGAAATAGTGTAGTGGCGGCAGTCCTATGGCACCTCTTTACCCCTTTTATCTCTTTTCCTTATCCTCGGCTTAAACTACTGAGAGGGTAGGGGAAGTGGGAGGGATGTTTCAATGCTCTGTTTGGGGTGTCTTTGCCCCCTCTTGGTGGCCAGGTGACTTAATTCCCATATGTTACAAATAGGAATTCGTAGACTCTCACTGCCAAGAAAGAGAAAATGATTTATTAGGTAATCATAAATTATATTTTTGCATAAAAAGAAAGGGATTGCAATTCACCTAAAAGTTATGTGAACTGCATATTTGTGTAATTTGACATCTCCCGCAGAAAAAATGGTGTTTTCAGCACAAGAACATGCAAACAAAAAAAACAACAAAAACCTAGTAAATGTGTTTTGAAATATTCTTTTAGATGGAACTGAGAAACTTTGAATAAAGTAAAGTTTCTGTTATAACAAATCCTTTATTCCTTTACTTATTCCACAAGTGCCCATGTTCTACTATTATCAATGTGTTGCCAGGCATTATTTTTTCAAATGGTTGTATTTCATAATGTATTTCTTTTTTTTAAGTTTTGCAACAATTTTTTAAATGTTTGTTTCCTTCTCTCACAGTTTTTACAAGAAAGCATTCATGATGAAATTGTGGAGAAACTGTTAATAGCCTATTCACAAGTGCGCATTGGAGAGCCTTGGCACTGTGAGTGTTTTTAATTTTGCTTTAAACTTATTGTATAGAAGCAAAATTATACAGAAATGTGAGTTGCGTTATATGTCTATAATATTTATGTACTGTATGTGCAAATGCAGAAAGTATTATTTATTCATTTTTCCATTTATAATTTACAAATTCTAAGTTTTCAAATGGCATAATAACACTAAATGTGATGACAAATTTCATGTTTGTGAAGTTTAAAAATAAACAACCTATAATATAGCTCTGCTTGATTTTTTTTTTTTTTTAAATGTTAAGTATACAGTTTTAAATAATGACAAAGAGGGATCGTATAGTAACCAGGGTAAGGACTGTAGTAAGAAATGTATTCTGCTTCTCTGAGTGTGTCTTTGCTTTTTTTTTATTTAGAGTCAGATTATAAGTGGAGCGTAATATTTATCACTTTTGCTAAAGCAATATTTGTACTCCACTTTGTAATACCAGTGCATGCTAATGTGCACTGGTATTGCAAGTTAGGTGCAATGTGAACACGACCTCACATTGCATGCTTCCATAGGCACAGAACTTAAGCTCGGCAAAGGGGGCAAGTAATGCAGTGATGGCACCAGTTTGTAAATAAATATGTATATATATATATATATATATATATATATATAATGTATGTATATAAGCATATACATATATATTTACTGGGACACAGTTCCCATAGACCGCAATGTAAAGGCACTTTACACTCCTGCCCTTTACACTCCTGCCAACTTTAAAGCCCCAAAACTGCCTAGTGCAGTTGTTTTCTATTTGAGGGCATTTGGTGCATCCTTATTTAATTAATTAAATTTAGAGATCTAATCTCTGTTTAATTTTCTGAGCACTAATTGCTACTGTGTAGTAGCAATAAACAGCCACTTGTAATGGCTAGTTAATTATCGCACGCCCTCAAACGGGCAAATTTGCCTGTTTGCAATAATTTTGTGCTAGACATTTATTATTTTTTAATATATATATATATATATATATATATATTAATTTCTCAAAAAAGGATAAGCATAGTCTTAAAATTTTATCACAACTGCCAGGGTGCATTTCTTGTAAGTGTAGACTTTCCCATCGTTGAAAAAAGGCACTCACTGGACTTAGTACAATTCCAATTGTTTAATTCAAGTACATGTCAAAAACATAACGTTTCGGTGTTATCCTAACACCTTTGTCAAATGTCAGACCATCAAACAAAACATGTCCCCATAAGAACTCCTAACACCTTAACCCATAGCATCACCTTATATACACTTAAAACTCCGGTTCGCCATCTCGCATCGACTCCCGATGACATCATCACGCTAGAACGCGAACGTGATGCGTCATCGCGATTTGATTGGCCCCAAATTTTCGATAGCAACCACCTAAACAAAAGCGTGTGGACCCGTTCACAATCGCAAGTGACAAGCCTGTCAACATAACAGTACAAAGGCAGGTATACGGTCAGAATGATGTATAAAGCACAACAATGCCCAATTTTATGTTACCAAAACAGGAAATCCTCACTGATCATACATAATTCCAGACCCAATCCAGCCTTTATGTCAAATTGCGGAGACGTGATCACACCCACTGCAAACATTAAAATCAATCATTGTAACATAACATATATTACATTGTGTCCTTGCAGCACACACAGATTTATTCTCCTATATACATTAAATAATCAAAATTGAAGGTGAACGAACTGACCCATTTATATAGATTCTTATTTTATATATAGTCAAAAACTATCTTCTTCATGCCTCTTGACGTATGGATAGAAACCCGTGAGTACCCACTAGAATGAAAATTCATGTAGGATCCTTGCAGGTATTGATGATCCACTTAAATCAATCAGATAGTGTTGCTGTATAGCCAGTCCACTGGTTAATTAGTGTCCACTAGTTATTTAGTGTAAAATGGCCCAAAATCAAGATAAGTATTAAGTCCCCTTGGTATCAGGGTGTCCAATGTGTAAATCCATTTCGTCTCCATTTGGAGAAGCCTCTTTGCTTTGTTGCCTCCCCTGGCCAGAGGAGGAATATGGTCAATTGCCATTGTTTTCATGCTGGATACACTGTGCTTATATTGTGCAAAATGACGTGCCACTGGCTGTTCTGAGTCTTCTGTTTTGAGGGCTTCCCGAATGGCACAACGATGATTCGCCATCCTGTCCCTGAAGCTTGTAATAGTTTTCCCAATATACACCAGGGAACATGGGCAAACTAACACGTATATTACATGCGTGCTGGTACATGTGAGCCTGTGACGAATGCTATAACGCTTATTCGTGTGGGGATGTTGGAAGGTTTTACCCCTCATCATGCTATTACATGTTGTGCAGTTCCCACATGAAAAGCCTCCCTTGCTCGAAGACTTTAGCCAGGTGTCACTTTGATAACATCCTACTGGATCAGTTTTTACCAGCAGATCCCGCAGGTTATCTGCCCGCCTATGTACCATCCGTGGCGGCTTGTTCCCCTGGAATGGGAGCGTGATGTCCGTTTCAAGAAGAGGCAAATGTTGGCGTACAGACCTCGTCAAAGCTTGACTCATAGGAGTATAAGTGGTTACAAAATTCAGCTGTGATGTCTCATCATTTGGTTTTACAGATTCCTTTTCCACTGTGCCTTCCAGCAATCTTTCTTTGATTTCTCGGACCATAACACTATCATAACCTCTTTTTATTAACTTCATCTCCATCTCTATTAACTGTTCCAGCATAGTGGGTACTTCACTATTGTTGCGGATAACCCTAGTGAGCTGAGATGTAACTATCCCCACTTTCTAGTGTCTAGGGTGAAAACTTTTAGCCTCCAATAAAGAATTTCAATCTGTCAACTTTGTGTATAAGGATGTGCCAAAGGAGTAACCCTCCCCGGCTTTAACCTTAAATATATTGAGATCCAGAAAATGAATCAATGTCTCACTATATTCTAATTTAAATCTTATGGGACAGTCCATAGATTTCAAACATGACACCCATTGCTTCAATTCATCTACCCTCCCTCCCCACACCAGGAACACGTCATCTATGTAACGTACATAATAATGTGGGGGTGGGTAAACGGTTTCATGGCCACCTGGTCATACCATGCCATGTAAAGATTAGCATATGAGGGTGCCATGTTTGAACCCATGGCCGTCCCAGAGATTTGCAAATAGTAATCTCTTTTGAATCTAAAGAAATTCTTATCGAGGCATAACGTCAGCAACTCACATAAAAATTCAATAGACGGTCCTTCATATAAAGGGTTATCCGTCACCATGGACCTGACAGCCGCCACACCTCCCGGATGGAGAATAGAGGTGTAGAGGCTGTCAACGTATATATATATTTTGTTTGTATATGTGTGTTGTAGACAACTTGGCAGTGTATATCACATGGAAATCATAGTGCACTTTCTGGACTCAAACAAATATACATGTATAAAAGTGAGATTCTGGGGTAAGCATAAACCTTTAATTAGATTCCAAAATATCACTTGTATGTATTGATAGAATAACAATAAATGTGTATTTCTCTCAGTTCAGTGTATGTGTGTACTATTCAAGAGAAAAGGGATTATTATCTTCTATAGTTCATTTTACTTTGTGTAAACTTTTCTCCTATTCCCTTTCAGCTGATATCTTGTGTGGTCCTCTTCACACTAAGCAGGCAGTTGAAATGTTTCTTTCTGCAATTGAGCAAGCACAATGTGAAGGTGGTATAGTGGTAACTGGTGGAAAGGTGGGTGAATAAAAAGTTCAAGAAAATAAGAATTATCTTGTAAACCTGTTATTTTCATATTATTATGCTAAGAAGCATACAATGCAAAATAATTTATTTCATGTAATTGGCAAGAGTCCATGAGCTAGTAACGTATGGGATATACAATCCTACCAGGAGGGGCAAAGTTTCCTGAAACCTCAGAATGCCTATAAATACTCACCACACCCACAATTCAGTTTTACAAACTTTGCCTCTTATGGAGGTGGTGAAGTAAGTTTGTGCTTGATTTTCTTCTGTGATATGCGCTTCTCAGCATTTTGAAACCCGATTCCTCTCAGAGTACAGTGAATGTCCGAGGGATGTGAAGGGAGTATCACCTATTGAATTCTATGGTTTTCCTTGCAGGAAATCTTTTCATAGGTTCTCTATTATCGGTCGTAGAGATTCATCTCCTACCTCCCTTTTCAGATCGACGATATACTCTCATATTCCATTACCTCTACTGATAACTGTTTCAGTACTGGTTTGGCTATCTGCTATATGTGGATGGATGTCTTTCAGTAAGTATGTTTTCATTACTTAAGACACTCTCAGCTATGGTTTGGCACTTTATGTATTAATGTAAAGTTCTAAATATATGTATTGTACTTATATTTGCCATGAGTCAGGTTTATGTATATTTCCTTTTGCAGACTATCAGTTTCAAAACTGGGAAAAACATATTTAGGAAGTTATTTTTTCTTACCTGGGGTATAGTCTTTTCTTCAAAATTGACTGTTTAATTTATTTTTTTGCGGGCAAAATTAGGCTCGCAAGGCCGCAAAATGCTTATATTTATTGTGTCATTCTTGGCGCAATAATTTTTTTGGCGCAAAAGTACGTTCGTTGACGCAAATTCGCCATTTCCGGCGTCATTTTGCATTGTGTGTCATACTTAAATTATTTAAAGCCCACTTCCTATATGCCTCTTGCCTTTTTCTATGCTCAGAGGGCTATGCTGTTTGCATTTTTTTCCCATTCCTGAAACTGCCATATAAGGAAATTGATAATTTTGCTTTATATGTTGTTTTTTTCTCTTACATTTGCAAGATGTCTCAATCTGATAACAGTTCTACCAAAGATAAGTGCATCTGTTGTAAATTAGTAGAGATTATATATCCAGCTGTAGTATGTAACAGTTGTCATGATAAGCTTTTACATGCAGAGAATGTATCTATCAGTACTAGTACAATGCCTGTTGTTCCTTCAACATCTAATGTGCATGATATCCCTGTGAATATAAAAGATTTTATTGCTGATGTGATTCAGAAGGCTTTGTCTGCTATTCCACCTTCTAATAAACGTAAAGTTGGTGAAATTTCAAATGACCAACTACATACTGATTTATCCTCCTCTGATGAGAATCTATCTGATTCAGAAGATCCTACCTCAGATATTGACACTGAAAAAATCTACTTATCTCTTTAACATGGAGTATATTCGTTCCTTGTTAAAGAGGTGTTGATTACTTTGGATATTGAGGGAACAAGTCCTTTAGACATTAAAACTAGTAAACATTTAAATTCTGTTTATAAACCTCCTGTGGTTACTCCAGAGGTTTTTCCAGTTCCTGGTGCTATTTCTGATATGATTTCAAAGGAATGGAATAGGCCTGGTACTTCTTTGATTCCTTCTGCTAGGTTTAAAAAGTAGTATCCCTTGCTAGCAATTAGATTGGAGTTTTGGGAAAAGATCCCCAAGGTTGATGGGGCTATCTCTACTCTTGCCAAACGTACTACTATTCCTATGGAAGATAGTACTTCCTTTAAGGACCCTTTAAATAGGAAACTTGAATCTTATCTAAGGAAACCTTATTTATATTCTGGCTATCCTCTCAGGCCTGCCATTTCTATGGCTAATGTTGCAGCTGCATCAATTTTTTGGTTGGAAAGTTTAGCGCAACAGGAAACAGATCCTGATTTGTCTAGCATTGTTCACTTGCTTCAACATGCTAATCATTTTATCTGTGATGCTATTTTTGATATAATAAAAATTGATGTTAAATCTATGTCTTTAGCTATCTTAGCTAGAAAGCTTTGCTGGAATGCTGACATGGTATCTAAGTCTAGATTACTATCTCTTTCTTTCCAAGGTAACAATTTATTTGGTTCTCAGTTGGATTCAATTATTTCAACTGTTACTCTGGGGGAGGGAGTTTTTTTTCATTCCAAGTCTGCATGAAGGTGCGGCGCTCATTCCAGCTCAGCTGGTGGGGGGCAGATTCTGAACAGATTTCCAAAACATTTGGGCAGATTCTGTCCAAAATCAATGGATTCAGAGCATTGTCTCTCAAGGGTATTGAATAGGATTCAGAGTAAGACCTCCTGTGAGAAGAATTTTTTCCCTCACGCATTTCAGCAAACCCAGTGAAGCTTCAGGCTTTTCTGAAGTGTGTTTCAGATCTAGAGCTTTCAGGGGTAATTATACCAGTTCCGTTTCAGGAACAGGGTCTGGGGTTTTATTCAAATCTATTCATTGTCCCAAAGAAAGAAAATTCATTCAGGCCAGTTCTGGATCTGAAAATTTGTAATCGTTTTGTAAGAGTACCAACTTTCAAAATGGGGATTATAAGGACTATTCTGCCTTTTGTTCAGCAAGGTCATTATATGTCCACAATAGACTTATAGGATGCATATCTTCATATTCCAATTCATCCAGACCACTTTCGGTTTCTGAGATTCTCTTTTCTAGACAAGCATTACCAATTTGTCACTCTTCCATTTGGCCTAGTGACAGCTCCAAGATTTTTTTCAAAAGTTCTCGGGGCCCTAGACTCGGTAATCTGAGAACAGGGTATTGCGGTGTTTCTTATTTGGCTTATTTGGACGATATCTTGGTACTAGCTCAATCTTTTCATTTAGCAGAATCTCACACAAATCAACTAGTGTTGTTTCTTTAAAGTCATGGTTGGAGGATCAATTTACTAAAGAGTTTCTTGATTCCTCAGACAAGGGTCACCTTTTTAGGTTTCCAAATAGATTCAGTGTCCATGACTCTGTCTTTAACAGACAAGAGACAAATAAAATTGGTTTCAGCTTGTTGGAACCTTCAGTCTCAATCGTTCCCTTCAGTGGCTATGTGCATGGAAGTTTTAGGTCTCATGACTGCAGCATCGGACGTGATCCCCTTTGCTCGTTTTCATGAGACCTCTCCAGCTTTGTATGCTGAAGCAATGGTGCAGGGATTATACAAAGATATCACAATTAATATCCTTAAATCCCAATGTTCAACTTCCTCTGACTTGGTGGTTAGATCATCACCGTATAATTCAAGGGGCCTCTTTTATTCGTCCAACCTGGACTGTAATCACAACAGATGCAAATCTTTCAGGTTGGGGAGCTGTCTGGGGAACTCTGACAGCACAAGGGGTTTGGAAATCTCATGAAGCGAGGTTACCAATCAATATTTTGGAACCCCGTGCTATTTTCAGGGCTCTTCAGGTCTGGCCTCTGTTGAAGAGAGAACCATTCATTTGTTTTCAGACAGACAATGTCACAACTGTGGCATATGTCAATCATCAGGGCGGAACTCGCAGTCCCCTAGCTATGAAGGAAGTATCTCAGATATTTGCTTGGGCGGAATCCAGCTCTTATCTCATTTCTGCGGTACATATCCCAGGTATAAACAATTATGAAGCAGATTATCTCAGCCTTCAGACTTTACATCTGGGGGAATGGTCTCTCCATCCAGATGTGTTTTTCAGATTGTTCAGATGTGGGGTCTTCCAGAAATAGATCTGATGGCTTCTCATCTAAACAATAAACTTCCCAGGTACCTATCCAGGTCCAGGGATACTCGGGTGGAGTCGGTGGATGCGTTAGCAGTTCCTTGGTTTTACCAACCTATTTATATCTTTCCGCCTCTAGTTCTACCTCCAAGAGTGATCTCCAAAATCATTATGGAACATTCATTTGTGTTTCTGGTAGCTCCAGCATGGCCTCACAGGTTCTGGTATGTGGACCTTGTCCGGATGTCCAGTTGTCAACCTTGGCCACTTACGTTAAGGCCAGACCTTCTGTCTCAAGGACCGTTTTTCCATCAGGATCTGTCAGGAACATGTTCTCTCAGCTTCATGTAAAGACACTTCCCCTTTAATTATTTACATCATGTGACTTCAACTTGCTATTTAAGCTGTCCGTTCTAACTTACCTTTGCTAGATAATTTGTCTCCTATGGGATATTCTCTAGCCTCACTTTGAATACGGCTGTGCAACGTTCAAGGATCTGCACCGCTCCTCAGTAGCTTTGTTCACAGACTTTCTAACTGAACTCTTAAGTCTTCATTTTTTACATAGGTTTCATCATTCAACGTTGCCTGCCTCATCTCTACACTTCAGACACAGGTTTTCCAAATACACGCCGGAGCGTGTGACATCACTCTGCAGAGCGACAGTCTCCTTCCACACACGGAACTGATTCATTGTGTGCACCGCAACCAGCTGGAAACAGGACCTGAGGTTTAACTCAGAGGATCCATTTAACTTGGTTTTATAAAACATTACTTCTCTTTGTTCTCCATTCTAACTGACTTATTATTCTGCATGTGTATAAAGTACTGCTCGCAGTATTATTTCACATTTAAATGACCAAATCTAGGTCACCCTCAGTTCAATGAGCAAACCAGTATTTATCATACACGATATGACCCGCAGTGGGGAGTGAGACTGAGTGGAAGAAATATACACATATATACTTATATCAGGGTGTTTACATTATATCCTCACAGGATCTCAAATCGTTAAATTTGAAGGTATGGAAATTGAACGCTTAGTGCTTAGTCATAGAGGTTTCTCTGACTCAGTGATTGATACTATGTTACAGTCTCGTAAATCTGTTTCTAGGAAGATTTATTATCGAGTTTAGAAGACTTATATTTCATAGTGTTCTTCTCATAAGTTCTCCTGGCATTCTTTTAGAATTCCTAGAACATTACAGTTTCTTCAGGATGGTTTGGATAAAGCTTTATCTGCAAGTTCCGTGAAGGGACAAATCTCTGCTCTTTCTGTTTTATTTCACAGAAAGATTGCTAAGCTTCCTGATATTCACTGTTTTGTTCAGGCTTTGGTCCGTATCAAGCCTGTCATTAAATCAATCTCTCCTCCTTGGAGTCTTAATTTGGTTTTGAAAGCTTTACAGGCTCCTCCTTTTGAGCCTATGCATTCTTTGGATATTAAACTACTTTCTTGTAAAGTGTTGTTCCTTTTGGCTACCTCTTCTGCTAGAAGAGTTTCTGAATTATCTGCTCTTTCTTGTGTCACCTTTTCTGATTTTTCATCACGGTAAGGCAGTTTTGCAGACTTTATTTAAATTTTTACCTAAAGTTGTGAATTCTAACAACATTAATAGGGAAATTGTTGTCCCCTGTTTGTGTCCTAATTCTAAGAATTCTTTGGAAAGATCCTTACATTCTCTGGATGTTGTAAGAGCTTTGAAATATTTTTTCAAAGCTACTAAAGATTTCAGGAAGACTTCTAGTCTATTTGTTGTCGTTTCTGGTTCTAGGAAAGGTCAGAAAGCTTCTGCCATTTCCTTGGCATCTTGGTTAAAGCTTTTGATTCATAAGGCTTATTTGGAGTCGGGTCAGGCTCCACCTCAGAGAATCACAGCTCATTCTACTAGATCAGTCTCCACTTTGTGGGCTTTTAAGAATGAAGCATCAGTTGATCAGATTTGCAAAGCAGCAACTTGGTCTTCTTTGCATACATTTACTAAATTCTACCATTTTGATGTATTTGCCTCTTCGGAAGCAGTTTTTGGTAGAAAAGTTCTTCAGGCAGCTGTTTTATTTTGATTCCTCTGCTTATGTTTTATGTTTTTTTCTTTCATTTATGAGAAAAACTTATTTTTTTGGTTGTGGATTTAATTTTTTTCAGCGGAAAATGGCTGTTTTTATTTTATCCCTCCCTCTCTAGTGACTCTTGTGTGGAGTTCCACATCTTGGGTATTTCTATCCCATACGTCACTAGCTCATGGACTCTTGCCAATTATATGAAAGAAAACATAATTTATGTAAGAACTTACCTGATAAATTCATTTCTTTTATATTGGCAAGAGTCCATGAGACCCGCCCTTTTTATGGTGCTTTATGTTTTTTTGTATAAAGCACAATTATATTTTCAAATTCCTTTTTTTTTAAATGCTTTTTACTCCTTTCTTTATCACCCCACTACTTGGCTATTCGTTAAACTGAATTCTGGGTGTGGTGAGGGGTGTATTTATAGGCATTTTGAGGTTTGGGAAAATTTGCTCCTCCTGGTAGGATTGTATATCCCATACGTCTCTAGCTCATGGACTCTTGCCAATATGAAAGAAATTAATTTATTAGGTAAGTTCTTACATAAATTATGTTTTTAGTAAATTGTTAATATATTTAAAGTAAGCTTCATTAGAACTTACCATTCAAAATGCTTTTTCACAAGGGCATTCCAGTACATTTAAAAAGGATCATGTTAAAATAGAGGCAAAGGCAATTAAAATATCTCACTAAGCTTGATAACTAAATCTTTCTTTCATCGTTTGAAAGCACCACAAACACAACTGCCTACAATTATTCCAGATATTAACCTTTTAATTGTAACTAGTGATTTGCAACCCTGAATTCTCCATTATCATGTATAGTATTGTGCACTAACAAAAAGAAAAAAATACTGGCACTGTGAAAGTGTGAAATAGGAAATAATGAGATCCTCAGGCAAATGCCTAGAAGACTCGGTGCTGCCCCTTTAAATACTTAAAGCACAAAGAAAAAGAAAACAGTAAGGGGTTATGGGCACTCTTTCCTATATATATGAGGGATATTAAACTTAAAGGGGCACTGAACCCAAATTTTTTCTTTTGTGATTCAGATAGAGCATGCAATTTTAAGTAACTTTCTAATTTACTCCTATTATAAAATTTTCTTCGTTCCCTTGCTATCTTTATTTGAAAAAGAAGGCATCTAAGCTAAGAAACCAGCCAATTTTTCATTCAGACCCTGGACAGCACTTGTTTATTGGTGGGTGAATTTATCCAGCAATAAGCAAGAACAACCTAGGTTGTTTACCAAAAATGGGCCGGCATCTAAACTTACATTCTTGCTTTTCAAGTAAAGATACCAGGAGAATGAAGACAATTTGATAATAAGATTAAATTAGAAAGTTGCTTAAAATTGCATGCTCTATCTGAATCATGAAAGAAAAAAAAATTGTTTTCAGTGTCCCTTTAACTAGGGAAGTGAATAATAAGTTAATATACCAACTTTATTAGTTCTATTAATACCGGGATATACCCTGTAACCAACACCCACCAATTACCTAACATAAAAACAAAACGGAGTCACTCCCCTGTATTTCTGGTTGATATCTGGAAGCGTCGGCTTCAGGTGCCAGGAGTGACTAACACAGAAATAGGTTACAAATGCGTTTCGGCCGTGAGTCAGCCTTTATCAATGTAATGCTTGTTGAAGAAAGGGGTTTATAAGGCAGTGTACATCACTCACTCAGTTTGTCTTAAACAAGCATTACATTAATAAAGGCCGGCTCACGGCCGAAACGCATTTGTAACCTATTTCTATGTTAGTCACTCCTGGCACCTGAAACCCGACGCTTCCAGATATGGGCCAGGAATACAGGGGAGTGGCTCAGTTTTTTTTATATGTTAGGTTGTTGGTGGGTGTTGGTTACAGGGTATATCCCGGTATTAATAGAACTAATAAAGTTGGTATTTTAACTTATTATTCACTTCCCTAGTTAAGCTTAATATTTTGAACTGGGAAAGATTGCCCATAACCCCTTACTGTTTTCTTTTTCTTTGTGCTATTAGTACTATGCACTAAAAATAATTGTGCTTAGCAGAAGATATACATTTTAAAGTTGTGCATTTCCCTAGGGTCAGTATTTTTGATAAGATAAAGTGTACCGTGTGTTAGTATTTTATTTTATTGTCTCTCGTTAATAAAGGTAATTGATCGTCCTGGAAACTTTGTAGAACCAGCCATCATAACTGGGCTTTCACACAATTCACCCATCGTTCACAAAGAGACTTTTGCTCCAATACTCTACATTCTAAAGTTTAAGGTAACTTTTTCCCCAAACTTACATTATTCTCAAATGTCATTTGTTTAAAACTTTTTACATAAAAACGTTACACCTTCAGCTGCGTTGGGATCTTTGTGTGTGTGTTTGTGTATGTAAATTTGCCCTTTAGGATTAAAAGGGTAGGAAAGTCAAAATTGAACGTGCATGATTTAGATAGAGGATGTAATTTTAAGACACTTTTATATTCACTTCTGTTTTCAAATTTACTTTATTCTCTTGGTATCTGCTGTTAAAAAAGAATATGTACATATGCTACACTACTTAATACTAGTTGGTGATTGGTTACACATTTGGCTCATCAGATATGTTCAGCTAGTTCCCAGTAGTAAAATGTTAGAGCATTTTCTTTTTTTGCATCTAATACATAGTCAGTCTGTCACTAGTTATCTATATGTAATGTTTATAAATCATTTTGTAATTTTATATATATATAAATATCTTTCAGTCTGAAGAAGAGGCTTTTGCTTGGAATAATGAGGTGAAGCAAGGTCTTTCAAGTAGTATCTTTACTAAGGATCTTGGAAGAATATTCCGATGGCTGGGGTATGATGATAAAGTTGTCATTATTATTTTTACTACCATTAGATTAGTTTATATTTAAAACTGTACTTGAATAAAAGGAAAGTATTGGTTTACAGTTTCTACTTTCCACTTTATAAAGTTGTTTTTGCTGAAGGGGAAAAAAAAAATTGTAAAGAGAAATAAATGAAGTCCACTAGTGTACATCATGAGAGTGAAACTCCTGTTAAAGTACCATAATAATTTGTTAAAGCATTTTAACACTAGTAACACCCCAAATGTATGTGTTTAACAATGAGTTTAACCCCTTTGCAGAGGTGTAAGTATCTCTCTGGAGCCAGAATGCACTGTTGGTCCCGCAAGGAAACTACTAGTCAGTTTCCAATCAGTACCAGCACTGCTTTGCGTCTCCCGAGCAGTCGTTTTACTGTGTGTTTAACCCCTTTCCAGGAAATAAACACACAGAGCCCTTTATATTTAAATCATATTGGATATTCTAATTTTCTAAAATTATAATAAATGCTAAAATATAAATTTTCTAGAAAAAATAGACAGTTTTGCATTTACTAATAACAGTACATAAATATTAGAGATTTAGGAGCATTTGGCACATGGGGAATGTTAATAAATTGCCATGCCATGCCAATCTTGGACATGTGCTTGCAACTATACGTGACCAAAAAAATACAAATATAAAATAAAAATGACTGTCATATTTCTTGTTTTCTTCCACCCTGAGTTGATGATCTTTGTATAAAACATCTGTGCAAACAGACTGATCAACTTTTTTTTTTTTTTTTTTTTTTTTTTTTTAAATAAGGTTCATTCTGGCACTTTTTTTTGTATCATTAAAATAAAGAAACCCATATAATTTTCTCTTGTAAGGTGTATCCAGTCCACGGGTTCATCCATTACTTGTGGGATATTCTCCTTCCCAACAGGAAGTTGCAAAGAGGACACCCACAGCAGAGCTGTCTATATAGCTCCTCCCCTAACCCCCACCTCCAGTCATTCTCTTTGCAACTCTTGACAAGATAGGAAGTATAAAGAGATATGTGGTGACTTAGTGTAGTTTTACCTTCAATCAAGAGTTTGTTATTTTTAAACAGTACCGGCGTTGTACTGTTTACTCCCAGGCAGAAATTGGAAGAAGAATTCTGCACGGAGGATGATGATCTTAGCGGTTTGTAACTAAGCTCCATTGCTGTTCTCACGCATAACTGAAGAGTATGGGAAAGCTTCAGTTGGGGGAACGGTCTGCAGATTACCTGCTTTGAGGTATGTTCAGTATATTTATTTCTAGAGAGATGATAAGTTCTAGAAAATGCTGACAGAGCCTTTTATATTTGAGGTAAGCTAGATGCAGGGATTTGCAACAACTGGGATCATGCTTACTAAACAGGGTAATACTCATTTTAATTCTCATATTACTTAGTGTGGTGTTTATGGGTGACAAAACGTTTACATGTTACATAAGTAAGACGTTTTTTTCTGAGGGTGATAAGTCTTTTGTTGGGGCCTAGTTTTTTCCACATGGCTAGTCAGATACTCCTAGGAGTATTTCCTTAAGGCCCCTCTGACATCGAGTACATGGTGGGAGGGGCCTATTATCGTGCTTTAGATGCGCAGTTTCTTTCAGACTGAGACATCCAGCTTCCCTAGAGGAGTCCTCTTGCATCTGAGGACCACTATAGAGGGCTTTTTTCTTCCCTAATCGTATTTGAGGGCAGGTAGGAGCCACAGCAGAGCTGTGGCAAGGTGCTTAACTGTCTTTTACCGGTGGCTGATGTTTTTTTAAATCAGGTTTGGGGGCTATTGCAAGTGGGTGCGATGTTGCTTTAGTCCCTTACACACACTGAAAAAATTTCGAAGACTTTACTACATTTTAACACTGTTTTGCAGTTTAAGTGCTAGTTTTTTTCTCTTAAAGGCACAGTACCGTTTTTGTTTAATTGCTGTTTCACATTTATTAAAGTGTTTTCCAAGCTTGCTGGTGTCATTACTAGTCTGTTAAACATGTCTGACATAGAGGAAACTCCTTGTTCAATATGTTTAGAAGCCATTGTGGAACCCCCTCTTAGAATGTGTACCAAATGTACTGAAGTATCTATAAATTATAAAGACCATATTATGGCTTTTAAAGATTTATCACCAGAGGATTCTCAGACTGAAAAAAAGGGAGGTTATGCCATCTAGCTCTCCCCATGTGTCAGAACCTATAACTCCCGCTCAAGTGACGCCAAGTACATCTAGCGCGTCTAATTCTTTTACCTTACAGGACATGGTGGCAGTTATGAATTCTACCCTCACAGAGGTATTGTCCAAACTGCCAGGATTACAAGGAAAGCGAGACAGCTCTGGGGGACTCTGCCGCTGAGGCAGGACCTTCTACTCCAAGGTCCATTCAAACATCCAAATCTAATTTCTCTGCGTCTGACTGCTTGGAGATTGAACGCTTGATTTTATCAAAACGTGGTTTCTCCGAGTCGGTCATTGATACCTTGATTCAGGCTCGTAAGCCTGTCACCAGGAAAATCTATCATAAGATATGGTGTAAATATCTTCATTGGTGTGAATCCAGGGGTTACTCATGGAGTAAGGTCAGGATTCCTAGGATATTATCTTTTCTCCAAGAGGGATTGGAAAAGGGATTATCAGCTAGTTCCTTAAAGGGACAGATTTCTGCTCTGTCTATTCTTTTGCACAAGCGTCTGGCAGATGTTCCAGACGTTCAGGCGTTTTGTCAGGCTTTAGTTAGAATCAAGCCTGTGTTTAAACCTGTTGCTCTGCCATGGAGTTTAAATTTAGTTCTTCAAGGGGTTCAGTTTGAACCTTTGCATTGCATAGATATCAAGCTTTTATCTTGGAAAGTTCTGTTCTTAGTAGCTATCTCTTCGGCTCGAAGAGTTTCAGAATTATCTGCCTTACAGTGTGATTCCCCTTATCTGGTCTTCCATGCAGATAAGGTAGTTTTGCGTACCAAACCTGGTTTTCTTCCTAAGGTGGTTTCTAATAAGAATATCAATCAGGAAATTGTTGTTCCGTCACTGTGTCCTAATCCTTCTTCAAAGAAGGAACGTCTGTTACACAATCTTGACGTGGTTCATGCTTTAAAGTTCTATTTACACGCTACTAAGGATTTTCGTCAAACATCTGCATTGTTTGTTGTCTACTCTGGAAAGAGGAGAGGCCAAAAGGCTTCGGCAACTTCTCTTTCTTTTTGGCTGAGAAGCATAATCCGTTTAGCTTATGAGACTGCTGGCCAGCAGCCTCCTGAAAGAATTACAGCTCATTCTACTAGAGCGGTAGCTTCCACATGGTCTTTTAAAAATGAGGCCTCTGTTGAACAGATTTGTAAGGCGGCGACTTGGTCTTCGCTTCATACTTTTTTTTAAATTTTACAAATTTGATACTTTTGCTTCTTCGGAGGCTATTTTTGTGAGAAAGGTCTTACAGGCAGTGGTGCCTTCCGTTTAAGTTCCTGCCTTGTACCTCCCTTCATCGGTGTCCTAAAGCTTTGGTATTGGTATCCCACAAGTAATGGATGAACCCGTGGACTGGATACACCTTACAAGAGAAAACAAAATTTATGCTTACCTGATAAATTTCTTTCACTTGTGGTGTATCCAGTCCACGGCCCGCCCTGTCACTTTAAGTCAGGTGTTTTTATTTTTAAAACTACAGTCACCACTGCACCCTATAGTTTCTCCTTTTTCTTACTTGTCTTCGGTCGAATGACTGGAGGTGGGGGTTAGGGGAGGAGCTATATAGACAGCTCTGCTGTGGGTGTCCTCTTTGCAACTTCCTGTTGGGAAGGAGAATATCCCACAAGTAATGGATGAACCCGTGGACTGGATACACTACAAGAGAAAGAAATTTATCAGGTAAGCATAAATTTTGTTTTTACAATATTCACTTTTTGCACTTAAAAATATAAAATGACTTAACTAATCTGTATTCTCATTCTCTCTCTCTCTCTCTCTCTCTCTCTCTCTCTCTCCATATATATATATATATATATATATATATATATATATATATATATATATATATATATATATGGAGAGAGAGAGAGAGATGCATACAGGGAAAGTTAATGAGTGAATTTGAATCAACATTTATTTACAGTAGGGTGTTGTAAGTAGCAAAGTTAGTACATTGTATAAAATGTACACTCCTACTGCAGCATTGACACATATTTTGGGCTATGTGCTAAAACTATTATCTGAAGGAATATTATATATCCATGAAAGGACAAGGATATGTTATCCCTCTAGGGCTGGGCTCTAGGGACCCCATTAGTGCTTAGACTGTTACTTCTGAGAGGGTAAAGAGGGGCAGAGAGAGGGATTGGAGAGGGAAAGTGGAGAAGAAAGAGTTAAGAGAGAGTGGAGAGAAAAAGGAAACAGAAGATATGAGAGAGGAGAAAGTGTGAATAGAAGATATTGCCTAAGAGAGAAAGGAAAAGGGTAAAAAAGAGAGTTTGAGGAGGGGAGGGAGTGGAGAAAGAGTTAAGAAAGAAAGGAGAGCTAAGTATTTAAAAAAAATAATAAAAAAAAAATGTCCAGATCTGCTATGACCTTCAATAACTGTCGGCACTCTGCATTCCCTCAGTTTAACAACGTATTTCTTTCTGTCCTACTTTTGTTTTCCCCAAAACCCCTAGTTGATGTTGCTAACTGCTATGCTCATTTAATTTGTTGTCATAGAAAATAAAAGCAATATTAAATATTACTGCACAATAAAGTGTTTCACAATGGCTATAAATATGCAAAGAGAGGTGGAGTGGTAGGGGCGGGTAGTGTGTGGGATCAGAAGTGGCAAGTGACACATATATATATATATATATATATATATATGCCAAATGTATCTTTTACTCCTCCTGCAAGGTTTAAAAAGTTATATCCTTTTACCTGCTGCTAATCTAGAGTTATGGGAAACAGTTCCCAAAGTGGATGGTGCCATTTCCACTCTGGCTAAACATACTGTTATTGCTTTGGAAGACAGTACTTCTTTTAAAAACCCTTTAGACATAATCAGCATGCCCTTGTATGAAAATATTATTTCTTTCATGTAATTAGCAAGAGTCCATGAGCTAGTTACGTATGGGATATACATTCCTACCAGGAGGGGCAAAGTTTCCCAAACCTTAAAATGTCTATAAATACACCCCTCACCACACCCACAATTCAGTCTTACAAACTTTGCCTCCCATGGAGGTGGTGAAGTAAATTTGTGCTAGATTCTACATTGATATGCGCTTCGCAGCAGGCTGAAGCCCGGTTTTCCTCTCAGAGTGCAGTGAATGTCAGAGGGATGTGAAGAGAGTATTGCCTATTTGAATACAATGGTCTTCCTCTAGGGGATCTATTTAATAGGTTCTCTGTTATCGGTCGTAGAGATTTCTTCTCCTACCTCCCTTTTCAGATCAACGATATACTCTTATATACCATTACCTCTACTGATTCTCGTTTCAGTACTGGTTTGGCCAGATATGACGAGTCCACGGATTTCATCCTTACTTGTGGGATTTATCCTCCTGCTAACAGGAAGTGGCAAAGAGCACCACAGCAGAGCTGTATATATAGCTCTTCCCTTCCCTCCACCCCCAGTCATTCTCTTTGCCTGTGTTAGTAATAGGAAGAGGTAAAGTGAGGTGTTAGTTTAGTTTCTTCAATCAATAAGTTTTTTTATTTTAAAATGGTGCCAGTGAGTACTATTTTTCTCAGGGGGAAATCGTCAGTCTATTGCTTCCCAAGAGGAGTGGAGACATCTTATTTTCTGCCCTGATGTTGATGATATTAGCAAACATTATCTAAGATCCATGATGGTTCCCACAGCACAGCTGAAGGTAGTGTAAGAAAATCTTCAGTGTGGAGAACGGTGTCTTGCTACAAGCAGCATTGAGGTATGTTCAGTCTTTTGTTTCTGGGGAGACTTGATGCATCAGAACAGGCTGACATTTTTCCCTATATGGGGAAGTTTAAGCAGTATGCACTATATGAAAGGAAATGGTGTACCTGGAATCCCTTTATATTAATTGCCAAAGTATGTATATATAACTTTGAGGCTTATTTTGGGCTGGACGCTGGGAGTTGCGGTTTGCTTAAGGGCTGGTAACTTTTTCTCCTGTTAAGTGTAGTCAGTCCACGGGTCATCATTACTTATGGGATATTAACTCCTCCCCAACAGGAAGTGCAAGAGGATCACCCAAGCAGAGCTGCTATATAGCTCCTCCCCTCTACGTCACACCCAGTCATTCTCTTGCACCCAACTAATAGATAGGATGTGTGAGAGGACTGTGGTGATTAAACTTAGTTTTTTATATCTTCAATCAAAAGTTTGTTATTTTAAACGACACCGGAGTGTGTTGTTTCCTTCTCAGGCAGAATTTGAAGAAGAATCTACCTGAGTTTTTGTATATGATCTTAGCGGACGTAACTAAGATACGTTTGCTGTTCTCGGCCATTCTGAGGAGTAAGGTAACTTCAGATCAGGGGACAGCGGGCAGGTTCACCTGCAAAGAGGTATGTTGCAGTATATTATTTTCTAAGTTAATGGAATTGACTTTGAAAATACTGCTAATACCGATATAATGTAAGTACAGCCTTAAATGCAGTAGTAGCAACTGGTATCAGGCTGACATGTATATATGTTAACACTTAAGTATTTCTGGGGAATGGCACTTCACTGGGAAAATACTGTATGCATATATCTTTTAGCCTAACTTGCAGTGGGAGCGACTAGCAGCAGGCTTTTTAAAGACATTTCATATATTTGATTTTAAACGTTTGCTGGCATGTTAAATCGTTTAATTCTCTGAGGTACTTGGTGAAAATTGCTTTGGGCTTTATATTCCACATGGCTGTCGTTGTTTTAAATTAAAACAGTTTACTGAGCTCCCCTCACTGTTGTAGTGTGAGTGGGAGGGGCCTATTTTGGCGCTTTTACTACGCATCAGAAATTCAGTCACAGTCTGTCTTTTTCTCCCTGCATGATCCAGGACGTCTCCACAGAGCTCAGGGATCTTCAAAACTAGTTTTGAGGGAGGTAATCACTCACAGCAGACCTGTGAGACTGTGCTTGACTGTGATAAAAACGTTTATATTGTCAATTGTTATACGTTTTTTTCTGATATTAAAGGTGGAGGGAGCAGTTTCTACTTTAGCTAAGCATACCACTATCCCGGTGGAGGATAGCTGTGCCTTTTCTGATCCAATGGATAAAAAGTTAGAGGGTTACCTTAAGAAAATGTTTGTTCAACAAGGTTTTATATTACAACCCCTTGCATGCATTGCGCCTGTCACGGCTGCCGCTGCATTTTGGTTTGAGTCTCTGGAAGACACCCTTGACTCAGCGACATTAGATGAGATTTCACTTAAGCTTAAAACCCTTAAGCTAGCTAATTCATTTATTTCCGATGCCGTAGTACATTTAACTATACTTACGGCTAAGAATTACGGATTCGCCATTCAGGCACGCAGAGGGCTGTGGCTAAAATCCTGGTCAGCTGATGTAACTTCTAAATCGAAAATTACTTAACATACGTTTCAAGGGGCAGACTTTATTCGGGCCCGGTTTGAAAGAAATTATCGCTGATATTACGGGAGGTAAAGGCCATGCCCTGCCTCAAGACAGAGCCAAACCTAGGGCTAGACAGTCTAATTTTCGTGCCTTTCGTAACTTCAAGGCAGGAGCAGCATCAACTTCCTCTGCTCCAAAACAGGAAGGAGCTGTTGATCGCTACAGACAAGGCTGGAAACCTAACCAGACCTGGAACAAGGGCAAGCAGGCCAGAAAACCTGCTGCTGCCCCTAAGACAGCATGAAGGGAGGGCCCCCGATCCGGTAACGGATCTAGTGGGGGGCAGACTCTCTCTCTTCGCCCAGGCTTGGGCAAGAGATGTCCAGGATCCCTGGGCGTTGGAGATCATATCTCAGGGATATCTTCTGGACTTCAAGGCTTCTCCTCGACAAGGGAGATTTCACCTTTCAAGGTTGTCAACAAACCAGATAAAGAAAGAGGCGTTTCTACGCTGTGTACAAGACCTTTTACTAATGGGAGTGATCCACCCAGTTCCGCGGTCGGAACACGGACAAGGGTTTTACTCAAATCTGTTTGTGGTTCCCAAAAAAGAGGGAACCTTCTGACCAATATTGGATTTAAAGATCCTAAACAAATTCCTAAGAGTTCCATCGTTCAAGATGGAAACTATTCGGACAATCTTACCCATGATCCAAAGAGGTCAGTACATGACCACAGTGGATTTAAAGGATGCTTACCTTCACATACCGATTCACAGAGAACATTACCGGTATCTAAGGTTTGCCTTCCTAGACAGGCATTACCAGTTTGTAGCTCTTCCCTTCGGGTTGGCTACGGCTCCAAGAATCTTTACAAAGGTTCTGGGCTCTCTTCTGGCGGTACTAAGACCGCAAGGAATTTTGGTAGCTCCGTACCTAGACGACATTCTGATACAAGCGTCAAGCTTTCAAACTGCCAAGTCTCATACAGAGTTAGTACTGACTTTTCTAAGGTCGCATGGGTGGAAAGTGAACGAGGAGAAGAGTTCTCTCTTACCACTCACAAGAGTTCCCTTCTTGGGGACTCTTATAGATTCTGTAGAAATGAAAATTTACCTGACAGAGGACAGGTTAACAAAGCTTCTAAATGCTTGCCGTGTCCTTCATTCCATTCAACACCCGTCAGTGGCTCAATGCATGGAGGTAATCGGCTTAATGGTAGCGGCAATGGACATAGTTCCTTTTGCACGCCTGCACCTCAGACCGCTGCAATTGTGCATGCTAAGTCAGTGGAATGGGGATTACTCAGATTTGTCCCCTACGCTGAATCTGGATCAGGAGACCAGAGATTCTCTTCTATGGTGGCTTTCTCGGCCGCATCTGTCCAGGGGAATGCCCTTCAGCAGACCAGACTGGACAATTGTAACTACAGACGCCAGCCTTCTAGGTTGGGGCGCTGTCTGGAATTCCCTGAAGGCTCAGGGATCATGGACTCAAGAGGAGAGTCTCCTTCCAATAAACATTCTGGAACTGAGAGCAGTTCTCAATGCCCTACTGGCTTGGCCTCAGTTAGCAACTCTGAGGTTTATCAGGTTTCAGTCGGACAACATCAAGACTGTGGCTTACATCAACCATCAGGGAGGGACAAGAAGTTCCCTAGCGATGATGGAAGTCTCAAAGATAATTCGCTGGGCAGAGTCTCACTCTTGCCACCTGTCAGCGATCCACATCCCAGGAGTGGACAACTGGGAGGCGGATTTCCTAAGTCGCCAGACTTTTCATCCGGGGGAGTGGGAACTTCATCCGGAGGTCTTTGCCCAAATACTTCGACGTTGGGGCAAACCAGATATGGATCTCATGGCGTCTCGCCAGAACGCCAAGCTTCCTCGTTACGGGTCCAGGTCCAGGGACCCGGGAGCGGTCCTGATAGATGCCTTGACAGCACCTTGGACCTTCAGGATGGCTTATGTGTTTCCACCATTCCCGATGCTTCCTCGTTTGATTGCAAGGATCAAACAGGAGAAAGCATCAGTGATTCTAATAGCACCTGCGTGGCCACGCAGGACCTGGTATGCAGATCTAGTGGACATGTCATCCTGTCCACCTTGGTCTCTGCCTCTGAGACAGGACCTTCTAATTCAGGGTCCTTTCAAACATCAAAACCTAATTTCTCTGAAGCTGACTGCATGGAAATTGAACGCTTAATTTTATCAAAGCGTGGATTTTCAGAGCCAGTAATTGATACCTTAATACAGGCTAGGAAACCTGTTACCAGGAAAATTTACCATAAGATATGGCGTAAATTCTTACACTGGTGCGAATCCAAGGGTTACTCATGGAGTAAGGTTAGGATTCCTAGGATATTGTCTTTTCTACAAGAAGGTTTAGAAAAGGGTTTATCTGCTAGTTCGTTAAAGGGACAGATCTCAGCTCTGTCCATCCTTTTGCACAAGCGTCTGTCAGAAGTTCCAGACGTTCAGGCTTTTTGTCAGGCTTTGGCCAGGATTAAGCCTGTGTTTAAATCTGTTGCTCCGCCGTGGAGCTTAAACTTAGTTCTTAACGTTTTACAGGGTGTTCCGTTTGAACCCCTTCACTCCATTGATATCAAGCTGTTATCTTGGAAAGTTCTGTTTTTAATGGCTATTTCCTCGGCTCGTAGAGTCTCTGAGTTATCGGCCTTACATTGTGATTCTCCTTATCTGATTTTTCATTCAGACAAGGTAGTTCTGCGTACTAAACCTGGGTTCTTACCTAAAGTAGTCACTAACAAGAATATCAATCAAGAGATTGTTGTTCCATCATTGTGTCCTAACCCTTCTTCAAAGAAGGAACGACTTCTGCACAATCTAGATGTAGTCCGTGCCCTGAAATTTTATTTACAGGCAACTAAAGATTTTCGACAAACTTCTTCCCTGTTTGTCGTTTATTCTGGACAGAGGAGAGGTCAAAAAGCATCTGCTACCTCTCTATCCTTTTGGCTTCGTAGCATCATACGTTTAGCCTATGAGACTGCTGGACAGCAACCTCCTGAAAGGATTACAGCTCATTCTACTAGAGCTGTGGCTTCCACTTGGGCCTTTAAGAACGAGGCCTCTGTTGAACAGATTTGCAAGGCTGCAACTTGGTCTTCTCTTCATACTTTTTCCAAATTTTACAAATTTGACACTTTTGCTTCTTCGGAGGCTGTTTTTGGGAGAAAGGTCCTTCAGGCAGTGGTTCCTTCCGTATAGAGATCCTGCCTGTTCCTCCCGTCATCCGTGTACTTAGCTTTGGTATTGGTATCCCATAAGTAATGATGACCCGTGGACTGACTACACTTAACAGGAGAAAACATAATTTATGCTTACCTGATAAATTCCTTTCTCCTGTAGTGTAGTCAGTCCACGGCCCGCCCTGTTTTTTAAGGCAGGTCTAAATTTTTTAATTATACTCCAGTCACCACTGCACCCTATAGTTTCTCCTTTCTCGTTTGGTTCCTGGTCGAATGACTGGGTGTGACGTAGAGGGGAGGAGCTATATAGCAGCTCTGCTTGGGTGATCCTCTTGCACTTCCTGTTGGGGAGGAGTTAATATCCCATAAGTAATGATGACCCGTGGACTGACTACACTACAGGAGAAAGGAATTTATCAGGTAAGCATAAATTATGTTTTTACTGACTGAAGGTGTGCAGCGTTACAATGTTTTTTCTGTGTATACAAGAGGGCACATGGCTTTATGTTTTTTATTTCAAGGCGACATGTTGTTTTTACTTGTGACCCATGTGGGTCTTAGTCAGGATTAGAGTAACGCCCACGGTGGGTGGGGCCTATTTTCGCGCGATCAGTCGCGCAGTATCTTCCAGATCGCATAGCAAGCAGAGGCTGGGGCTCTGGTGGGCCTAAATTGTCTTGACCTATCGAAGGGTTTTTCAAGCTTATCTGGCTACAGCAAGTGCATTCCGGGGGCAGGTACCAAATTTAGCTATTAAATACATTTCTGTTATACTCGATATATACTGTTTTATTACATATATAAGCAAGTGGATGCAATACTAAGAGAGTATTTTGGGTACTTTAAAATAATATTTTCTGTTCCAAACAGGTTTTTGCAGATATCAAAAAAATAGTTGCGCTTTTAAAATTTAAAGGCGCAGTACAGTTTTTTTTGTATTAACTTTTTCGCATACAATCTGAATTCAGAGCTCAATATTTTAAGCAAAGTACGACTATTATTAATATTGCTAGTCTGTTTAACATGTCTGACACTGAGGAGGAAATTCCTTGCTCTATGTGTTTAGAAGCCACTGTGGAACCCCCTCTGGTTTTTTGTCCCTTACATTGTAAAACACAAATTTTATGTAAAGAAAATGTGCCTAAGGATTATTCTCAGTCTGAGGAGAATCGGGGTATACCGCTAACTTCTCCCCAACCTTTAACGCCCACCCAAGCGATGCCTGGTTCTTCAACCGCTTCTAATTCATTTACTCTGCAGGATATGGCTGCAGTTATGTCAACTACCCTTACAGAGGTATTATCTAAGTTGCCAATGTTACAGGGCAAGCGCAGTAGGACAGAGGTCAATGTGAATGCTGAGTCCTCTGATGCTTTGGTAGCTATTTCCGATGTACCCTCACAGGGATCTGAATTGGGGGTCAGGGAACTTCTGTCTGAGGGGGAACTTTCCGATTCGGGAAGTGCGTTACCTCAGATGGACTCGGACGTCATGTCTTTTAGATTTAAGCTTGAACACCTCCGTCTGTTACTTCGGGAGGTTTTAGCGACTCTGGATGACTGTGACTCACCCTCTCCTAATTTCAAGAAGATGTATCCCATATCTGACACTGTTCGGGACTCTTGGAAAACAGTCCCTAAGGTGGAAGGAGCTATATCTACCCTGGCTAAGCGTACAACTATTCCTATTGAGGACAGCTGTACTTTTAAAGACCCTATGGATAAGAAATTGGAGGGTCTTCTAAAGAAATTGTTTATTCATCAGGGTTTCCTCTTACAACCAACGGCCTGCATTGTACCAGTTACCACTGCGGCGGCTTTCTGGTTTGATGCCTTAGAAGAGTCTCTTAAGACTGAGACTCCTTTAGAGGATATTTTAGATAATTGGCTAATTCTTTTATTACAGATGCCGCATTTCAGATTGCCAAGTTAGCGGCTTTGCTATTTTAGCGCGTAGAGCGTTATGGTTAAAATCTTGGTCTGCTGATGTGTCATCTAAATCAAAGCTTTTAGCTATTCCTTTCAAGGGGAAAACCCTATTCCAGCCTGACTTGAAAGAGATAATTTCTGACATTACGGGAGGTAAGGGTCACCTCCTACCTCAGGATAGAACTTCTAAACTGAGGGGTAAACAAAATAATTTTCATTCCTTTTGGAACTTTAAAGGAGTCCCCTCTTCTTCCTCTTCCTTCGCCAAGCAGGAAGGAAATTTTGCTCAGGCCAAGTCCATCTGGAGACCCAACCAGGCTTGGAACAAGGGTAAACAACCCAAGAAGCCCGCTGCCACTACCAAAACAGCATGAAGGGGCGGCCCCCGATCCGGGACCGGATCTAGTAGGGGCCAGACTTTCTCTCTTTGCCCAGGCTTGGGTAAAAGATGTTCAGGATCCTTGGACACTGGAGATCGTGTCCCAAGGGTATCAGCTGGAATTCAAAAGTTCTCTCCCAAGTGGGAGGTTTCTTCTGTCACGATTGTCTGCAGACCAGACAAAAAGAGAGGCGTTCTTACGTTGTGTAAAAGACCTCTCTACTATGGGAGTAATTCCTCCCGTTCCATGACTGGAACAGGGACAGGGGTTTTACTCAAATCTTTTCGTGGTCCCCAAAAAAGAGGGCACGTTTCGGCCCATTTTAGATCTAAAGAGTCTAAACAAGTTTCTCAGAGTCCCATCCTTCAAAATGGAGAATATTCGAACAATTCTACCATTGATACAGGAGGGTCAAAATATGACTACCGTGGACTTGAAGGATGCATACCTTCATATTCCTATCCACAAGGATCATCATCAGTTCCTAAGGTTTGCCTTCCTGGACAAACATTTTCAGTTTGTGGCTCTTCCCTTCGGGTTGGCCACAGCACCAAGGATCTTCACAAAGGTTTTAGGGTCCCTCCTGGCGGTTCTCAGGCTGCGAGGTATTGCAGTGGCGCCTTATCTGGACGATATTCTGTTCCAGGTGTCGTCTTACCATCTGACAAAGTCTCATACAGACATGGTTCTGTCCTTTCTGAGGACTCACGGGTGGAAGGTGAACCTAGAAAAGAGTTCATTAATTCCACAGACCAATGTTCCCTTCCTGGGAACTCTAATAGATTCCATATCCATGAAAATTTTCTTGACAGAGGTCAGAAAGTTAAAGATTCTGAATACATGCCGAGCCCTTCAGTCCAATCCTCGGCCATCAGTGGCCCAGTGCATGGAGGTAATTGGATTGATGGTGGCGGCGATGGACATCATTTCGTTTGCTCGTTTTCATCTCAGACCACTACAGCTGAGCATGCTCAGACAGTGGAATGGAGATTATGCAAATTTGTCTCCTCAGATAGACCTGGATCAGGAGACAAGAGACTCTCTTCTTTGGTGGTTGTCTCAGGATCATCTGTCCCAAGGGACGTGCTTCTGCAGACCCTTATGGGTTATAGTGATGACGGACGCCAGCCTTCTAGGTTGGGGTGCGGTCTGGAATTCCCTGAAGGCTCAGGGGGTGTGGACTCAATCGGAGTCACTTCTTCCAATCAATATTCTGGAATTGAGAGCAATATTCAATGCTCTTCAGACGTGGCCTCAGTTGGCTTCGGCCAAATTCATTCGCTTTCAGTCGGACAGCATCACGACTGTGGCTTACATCAATCATCAGGGAGAAACATGGAGTTCCTTAGCGATGACAGAAGTATCCAAGATAATTCAGTGGGCGGAGGCCCACTCTTGTTATCTGTCAGCAATCTATATCTCAGGAGTGGACAACTGGGAAGCTGACTTTTTAAGCAGACAGACGTTTCATCCGGGGGAGTGGGAACTCCATCCGGAGGTCTTTGCCACTCTGATTCTCAGATGGGGCAGACCGGAGTTGGATCTGATGGCATCTCATCAGAATGCCAAGCTTCCAAGATACTGATCCAGGTCAAGGGATCCTCAGGCCGAACTGATAGATGCCTTGGCAGTGCCTTGGTCGTTCAACCTAGCTTATGTGTTTCCACAGTTTGCTCTCCTGCCTCGGGTAATTGCTCGGATCAAACAGGAGAGGGCTTCAGTAATCCTAATCGCGCCTGCGTGGCCTCGCAGGACTTGCTATACCGATCTAGTGGACATGTCCTCTCTGCCACCGTGGAAACTTCCATTGAGGCAGGACCTTCTCATTCATGGACCCTTCCAACACCCAAATCTAGTTTCTCTGCAACTGACTGCTTGGAGATTGAACGCTTGATTTTATCTAAGCGGGGGATCTTTGTTTTGGTCATTGATACTTTGATTTAGGCACGTAAGCCTGTCACTAGAAAGATCTATCATACGATATGGTGTAAATATCTTTTTTGGTGTGAATCCAAGGGCTACACATGGAGTAGAGATAGGATTCCCAGGATTCTGTCTTTTCTCCAAGAAGGATTGGAGAAAGTGTTATCAGCGAGTTCCTTAAAGGGACAAATCTCTGCTTTGTCAATTTTGCTACACAAACATTTGGCAGATGTTCCAGACGTTCAGTCTTTTTGTTAGGCTTTAACCAGAATTAAGCCTGTGTTTAGACCAATTGCTCCACCCTGGAGTTTAAATTTAGTTCTTAATGTTCTTCAAGGGATTCTGTTTGAACCCATGCATTCCATAGATATTAAGTTGTTATCTTGGAAAGTTTTATTTTTGGTTGCTATTTCTTCTGCTCGTAGAGTTTCGGAGTTTTCAGCATTACAATGTGATTCGCCTTATCTTATCTTCCATTCTGATAAGGTGGTTTACGTATCAAACCTGGTTTCCTTCCTAAGGTTGTTTCTAATAAGAATATTAATCAGGAAATTGTTGTTCCTTCACAATGTCCTAACCCTTCTTCTAAGAAGGAGCGTATGTGGCATAACCTGTACGTGGTCTGTGCCCTGATGTTTTACTTGCAGGTGACTAAGGATTTCCGTCAATCACCTTCATTATTCATTGTTTTTTCTGGAAAGCGTAGCGGTCAGAAAGCTACGGCTACCTCTCTTTCTTTTTGGCTGAAGAGTATCATCCGTCTGGCGTATGAGACTGCTGGACAGCAGCCTCCTGAAAGAATTACGGCTCATTCTACTAGGGCTGTGGCTTCCTCATGGGCATTTAAAAATTATGCTTCTGTTGAACAGATTTGCAAGGCTGCGACTTGGTCGTCTCTTCACACTTTTTCCAAATTTTCCAAATTTGATACTTTTGCTTCTTCTGAGGCTGGTGGGAGAAAGGTTCTTCGAACAGTGGTGCCTTCCGTTTAGGTTCCTGTCTTGTCCCTCCCTTTCATCCGTGTTCTGTAGCTTTGGAATTGTATCCCACAAGTAAGGATGAAATCCGTGGACTTGTCATATCTTGTAGAAGAAAAGGAAATGTATGCTTACCTGATAAATGTATTTCTTCTACGATATGACGAGTCCACGCCCCACCCTGTCATTTTTTAGACAGGTTTAGATTATATTATTTTTTATAAACTAAAGTCACCTCTGCACCTTTGGCTATTCCTTTCTCTTCCTAACTTCGGTCGAATAACTGGAGGTGGAGGGAAGGGAGGAGCTATATATACAGCTCTGCTGTGGTGCTCTTTGCCACTTCCTGTTAGCAGGAGGATAAATCCCACAAGTAAGGATGAAATCCGTGGACTCGTCATATCGTAGAAGAAATAAATTTATCAGGTAAGCATAAATTTCCTTTTCTATTCTCAGACCAGCTATTTCTATTGCTGATGTGACTGCTGCTTCTACCTACTGGTAGTCTAGTCTTTCAGAGCTCTTTTCTGATGACCATTTTAGTGTAAATATATTGGGTTTGCTTCAGAGTGCAATTCTTTTATTTGTGATGCTGTGTTTGATATCATGAAGATTAATGTCAAAAGCATTTATTTAGCAATTATTGCCAACTGGGCCTTGTGGCTTAAATCCTGGTCTGATGATATGGTGTCTAAAGCTAGATTGTCTCTTTCCTTTCAGGGAAGTAAGTTGTTTGCCTCTGATTTAGATTCTATTATTTCTACTATCACTGGAGGTAAAGGAGCTTTTCTACCTCAAGACAGGAAGTCTAAAGAAAAATCCAAAGCTTTTAATCATTTTTGTTCCTTTTGTCAGAATAAGTAACAGAAAACTGATGACTATTCAAAAGCAAGGTTCCTCTGGTTCATACAAAACGAGGAAAAAGGAAAGCTGAGTCTTGAAGTAAGTTAACAGAGTTTATTAGGAGCCGGCTTCCATAAGACACAGGGTAAGCTCCTATCTAACGCGTTTCGCGCATGGGCACATGCGCTTCATCAGAGATATTAGTCTCTGCTGGTCAGGATCCTTATGAAGGTGGAAGGGGCCAATCAGAGGGTGTGTGGTGTTAACCATTTAGGTGTGTGAAAGACAGTTGTAAGATTGGATTGTAAAAAGCATCACACTCATTTGTTAAATGGGTCCTGAGCAGCAAGAGACATACAAGGACAGATAACTTCTATAGCAATTGCCAATACATAACACTTATTTACAGAAAATGTGTTAGTTGTAGGCCAAAAAGTTAATGTGTTCACTTAATGCATTTAAGTTGATTGTTGGTATATATATTTGTAGGTAGTAGGTAGAAAATTGCAATCGAGCAATTAAGTAAACACATAGTTAAGTTTTTCTACTTATGCTAGAATTAGACCTAAATGGTCCACATTCAAGGTAATTAAGAACATGTGGCCAACAATAAAACAAAAGCAACATACAATACATAGTTATTGGTTGAAATGATTAATAACATTCAGAGATAATGTAAAACAAGCATTGTAGGGGCTCTAGAGTATATATCTCTATATATGACTCCTAAACTAGTGTTAGACTTTTTTTTTTTTTATTATTTAGTGTTTAGTGTGTATCTCATAACTTTATTTTAAAATTTCATGAGAGACAGTATGGTTGTCATTATTTTTTAATGAGGGAGATACACTCAAAGTATTTTACTAAGTGAGGAATATTTTAGAGATAAATGCTGGAGTGTATTATCTAAATTGTCAGCAGCTAGAATAGAGGTGACAATGCAAGATGGTAGATTATAACCAATAAATTGATTAGGTTAAAAACATTTTCTTATTAGGTAATTGGAGAAAACTATAGTTATAGGAGGGAGGGTTGGAGCAACCCCTGGGGGCGATCTGGGAAGATTCATTCATTGGCTGTAAGATCATGGTATATTCTGTCAGATTCTTGCCTAACACATTGTATGGATAAGTGGGCTAGAGTATTATGAGAAAAATGGGGGGGAAATAAAAAATGGTTTTGTGGATCACATTGCAAGTTGATCTAATGGATAGTGCTATTGTAGCTGAAGAAGAAGAATGGGGAAACACTATAACTGAAAATCTATGGACAAAGAGTTATAGCATGTTGTTTTATCCGTATCAGATAAAGGTCCGGTCAACAAGGAACAATTAGTATAAAAACTAAATTTAGCATGTGTATACCAGGAGAGCCAGGACTAAAAAGATAGGGAAAAAACACCATGCTAAGGAGTTTTTTTTATTATTATTATTATTATTTATTTAATTAATTTAAAGGTGGTTAGCTTTATGTTTATTATCTTGTTGTGTATAGTTTTATTTTATTATTTATATGTTATGTATAGTTTTATTTTATTGTTTGTATATTTTGGGGAGTAGAGTACTGGAGAAGGATAGGTGTACCTTAGTTACTCTATGAATAGATTAACATCATATCTCTTATTCATGCCTTGTGGTACTCTAGTTTGTAGCGTGAATATCCAGTATACTTCTCTTTTGGATAGTGTCTTGTTCCTATCTCCCCCTAGTGGATTGTTTGTTATTTGTTCTATAGCCTTGAATGAAAAATGAGTAAGTGTGTGTTCATGTGTGTGAAAGTGTTTGGCCACTGGTGTCCTAGGGAGTTCCTCTTCTATTGATCTTTTAGTGGACGTGTCGTTATGCCTATGTATTGTTGTTGGCAATGCGTACACGTAATTAGATATATAATGTAGGTGGATGTGCAATCCATTCTGGTGGTTATGGGGTATGATTTGTTGGTTTGTGAAGAAGTAAAAGTGAAACTTTTGTCAGTATATTTGCAGCTTTTACACGGTACATGACCACATTTGTAGTTCCCTTTAGTGGGGGTTAGCCAATTGGTAATAGGTAGGATTTTGTTGTGGAATTTTTGTGTGATCTTATCTTGTATAGCTGGTGCTTTTTTGGCTACAAATCTTATGTGTTTTTGTAGTTTGTTTCTCAAGATGATGTCACTATTAAGAACTGGTAAATATTTTTTTATGATTTTTGTAATAGTATAAAACTGGTTGCTGTATTTGGTTACAAAACATATGTCTTCCTTAGGTGTGAGTTTTTTTTTATCGCTGATGAATGTTCTTTTTACTGCTTTATTGTCTAGAAGTGTAGTCCTATCCATCCTTGCTACTTGGGATTTGATTTTAAGAAGAACACTCCTTTTATAGCCTATGGCTATTAGTCTATGAGTGAGTTTCTCTGCTTGTTTAATGTACAGGTGAAGGGAACTGCAGTTTCTCCGCAATCTTAGATATTGGCCCTTAGGAATGCCTTTTTGCATATGTGGAGCATGGCAAGAGTCTGCTCTAAGAATGGTATTTCTTGATAAAGGTTTTCTGAAGGTGCTAGTTGTTATTTTGCCTTTGCTATTATGTTCTAGTGTAAGATCCATAAAGTTAATCATATGGTCATTGTTTTGATACGTGAATGTCAGATTTAGTGTGTTGTTGATAAAGAAATTGATGATCTCCTGAATAGTTAGTTCAGTATTTTTCTTGTAGATAAGGATGAGATCATCAATGAATCTACCATACACCACTACTTTGTCGTCGAGGGCCAATCCACCCCCAAAAAGATAAAGGTGTTCAAAGTACCCCATATACAGGTTCGCATATGCGGGGGCAAACTTGGCCCCCATGGCCGTACCACATTTTTGGAGGTAGTAGTGGCCCTCGAAGACAAAGTAGTTGTGTGTTAGAAGAAATCTTGTGAGTTGTTCTAGAAATATGATAAATTCTTCTGGATAGCTGGTGTGTCTTTTTAGCATATATGTGAGAGCTTTGAGGCCTTTCTCATGGGGAATGCTCGAATAAAGAGCTGATACATCAATGGTAAGCCATGTGTCATTTTCCTGCCATGTGATTGATTGGATTTGCTGTATGAGATGTGTGCTGTCACGTATGTACCCTGGTAGGGACTTAACAATGGGTTGTAGCACATTGTCTAGCCAATTCCCTATCCTTTCGCATAGTGAACCTCTGCTGGCCAAAATGGGCCTGCCTGGTGTATTAATGAGGGTTTTGTGTATCTTTGGTACTATGCGACTATACTATGGTTCAGTCTGGAGACCTAATTTTAACTGGAACTAGTGAAAGCATCGTAAGAAATCCGTCCCTACTTCTAAAACTGCATAAAGGTGCGGCCCCGGCCCAAAACATTCTTGTAGGGGGCAGATTAAGCCTCTTTCAGGAGGCTTGGTTTCAGTCTGTTTGTTTCCAATGTTGTCTCTCAGGGATATCAAATTGGTTTCAGAACAAGACATCACAGAGGAAAAGAAATTCTGTCCAATATTCCAAAAAATCCTGTAAAAGCTCAAGCTTTCTTCAAGCTATCTCAGATCTGGAAGATATGGAAGTGATTGTTCCAGTTTCTTTGCAGGAACAGGGGGTGGGATTTTATTCAAATATCTTCATTGTTCCAAAGAAGGAAGGCACTTTCAGACCAGTTCTGGATCTAAAAACTCTGAATAATTCCATGTTTCAGAATGGAAACTATCAGGACTGCTTTTTGTTCAGCAAGTTTAGTTTATGTTCACAATATATTTTAAAGGATGCTGTTCCAATTCACAGAGAACATTACCAGTTTCTGAGGTTTGATTTTTCTGGACAAGCTTTTTCAGTTTGTTGCTTTTCAATTTGGTCTGGCTATAGCTCCAAGAATATTTACCAAGGTTCTTGGTGGCATTTTGTCTATAATCAGAGCTCAGGGTATTGTAGTATTACCTTACTTGGACAATCTTGGTTCAAGCTCCATCTTTTTCTTTAGCAAAATTTCACACCAACCATTCCTTGCTGTTTCTTCAAAAGCATGATTGGAAGATCAACTTTCCAAAGAGTTCTTTGATGCCTCAGACAAAGCCAAAACATTTTCACTTCCTTTTGCGTTGTGCATCATACTTTTGGTTATATTACCCCACTTCCTTTATGCTCCTTGCTCTCTATATATTCTAGAGGGCTATGCTGTTTTCTTTTCTGTCTATTTAGCATATGTATTTTTTCCCATTCCTAAAACTGCTATATGAGGAAATTGGATATTTTGTTTAAATGTTATTTTTTCTTTTACGTTTTGCTAGAGGTCTCAGTCTGATCTCAGAAGCTACTGTAGGAACCATGCTGCCTGAACACAGTTCTACCAAAGCTATGTGTATCTGTTGTAAGCAAGCTGAGATTATATCTCCAGCTATATTATGTAACAGTTGTCATGATACAGCGTCTGTTGTTCCCTCAACATCTAATGTACATGATATCCCTGTTTGATATGAAAATTATATTGCTGATGCAATACAGAAGGATATGTCTGATATTCCACATTCTAATAAACGTAAAAGGTCTTTTAAAACTTCTCATAAATCTGATGAAATTTGTAATTTCCGACCCCATACAGATGTAGGGTCTTCCAGAAATAGATCTAATGGCTTCCCATCTAAACAGGAAACTTCCCAGATACCTTTCCAGGTCCAGGGATCCTGAGGCAGTTCCTTGGTCTTACCAGCTTGCTTATATTTTTCTGCCTCTAGTTCTTCTTCCAAGATCATAATGGAACAATCACATGTGTTTACGATAGCACCAGCATGGCCTCGCAGGTTTTGGTATGCAGATCTTGTCCGGATATCCAATTTTTAACCTTGGCCACTTCCTTCCATCAGGATCTCAAATCTCAAATTGAACGCTTAGTGCTTAGTCATAGAAGTTTCTCTGACTCAGTGATTAATACTATGTTGCAGGCTTGTATGTCTGCTTCAAGGAAAATGTATTATCAGTTTAAAAAAAAACTATATTTCATGATGTTCTTCTCATAAATTCTCTTGGCATTCTTTTAGAATTCCTAGAATTTTACAGTTTCTTCAGGATGGTTTGGATAGTGTTTGTCTGCAATTGCTTTTGAAGGGATAAATCTCTGCTCTTTCTGTTTTATTTCATAGAAAGATTGCTAAACTTCCTGATATTCACAGATTTGTTCAGACTTCTGTCCGTATCAAGCCTGTTATTAAATCTATTTCTCCTCCTTGGTGTCTTAATTTAGTTTTCAAGGTTTTGCAGGCTCCTCCTTTTGAACCTATGCATTTCTTTGGATATTAAACTACTTTTTTGGAAAGTATTGTTCCTTTTGGCTATCTCTTCTGCTAGAAGAGTTTCTGAATTGTCTGCTCTCTCTTGTGAATCTCCTTTTCTGATTTTCCATCAGGATAAAGCTGTTTCTTTCATGTAATTAGCAAGAGTCCATGAGCTAGTGACGTATGGGATATAAATTCCTACCAGGAGGGGCAAAGTTTCCCAAACCTCAAAATGCCTACAAATACACCCCTCACCACACCCACAATTCAGTTTTACAAACTTTGCCTCCCGTGGAGGTGGTGAAGTAAGTTTGTGCTAGATTCCAGGTTGATATGCGCTTCGCAGCAGGCTGGAGCCCGGTTTTCCTCTCAGTGTGCAGTGAATGTCAGAGGGATGTGAAGAGAGTATTGCCTATTTGAATACAATGGTCTCCTTCTACGGGATCTATCATAGGTTCTCTGTTATCGGTCATAGAGATTCATCTCTTACCTCCCTTTTCAGATCGACGATATACTCTTATGTACCATTACCTCTACTGATTCTCGTTTCAGTACTGGTTTGGCTATCTACTATATGTAGATGAGTGTCCTGGGGTAAGTAAGTCTTATTTTTTGTGACACTCTAAGCTATGGTTGGGCACTTTATTTATAAAGTTCTAAATATATGTCTTTAAACTTATATTTGCCATGATTCAGGATGATCAATATTCCTTATTTCAGACAGTCAGTTTCATTATTTGGGATAATGCATATGAATAATCATTTTTTCTTACCTTAAAAATTGTTTCTATTGACTTTTTTCCCTGTGGGCTGTTAGGCTCGCGGGGGCTGAAAATGCTTCAATTTATTGCGTCATTCTTGGCGCGGACTTTTTTGGTGCAAAAAATTCTGTTTGTCATTTCCGGCGTCAAACTTGACACCGGAAGTTGTTCGTGTTTGCGTCATTTTTTTGACGTTTTGCGCCAAAAATGTCGGCGTCACCGGATGTGGCGTCATTCTTGGCGCCAAAAAGTTTTTTAGGCGCCAATAATGTGGGCGTCTTTTTTGGCGCTAAAAAATGTGGGCGTCATTCTTGTCTCCACCTTTTTTTCACATTATTTCAGTCTCATTCTTCATTGCTTCAGGTTGCTAGAGGCTTGTTCATTGGCATTTTTTTCCCATTCCTGAAACTGTCATTTAAGGAATTTGATAAATTTTGCTTTATATGTTGTTTTTTCTTTTACATATTGCAAGATGTCTCACATTGACCCTGGATCAGAATCTACTTCTGGAAAGACGCTGCCTGATGCTGGTTCTACCAAAGTTAAGTGCATTTGTTGTAAACTTGTGGTAACTGTTCCTCCGGCTGTAGTTTGTGATGAATGTCATGATAAGCTTGCTAATGCAGATAGTATTTCCATTAGTAATATACCATTACCTGTTGCTGTTCCTTCAACATCTAATACTCAGGATGTTCCTGTTAATATAAAATAATTTGTTTCTAAATCTATTAGGAAGGCTATGTCTGTTATTCCTCCTTCCAGTAAACGTAAAAGGTCTTTTAAAACTTCTCATTTTTCAGATTAATTTTTAAATGACCGTCATCATTCTGATTTGTCTGTTTCTGATGAGGATATTTCTGGTTCAGAGGATTCTGTCTCAGATATTGACACTGATAAATCTTCATATTTATTTAAAATGGAATTTATTCGCTCTTTACTTAAAGAAGTTTTAATCGCATTAGAGATGGAGGATTCTAGTCCTCTTGATACTAAATCTACTAAGCGTTTAAATTCGTTTTTTAAACCTCCTATAGTTATTCTAGAAGTTTTTCCTGTCCCTGATGCTATTTCTGAAGTAATTTCTAGGGAATGGAATAATCTGGGTACTTCATTTACTCCTCAAAGGTTTAAGAAATTGTATCCTGTGCCATCTGACAGGTTAGAGTTTTGGGACAAAATCCCTAAAGTTGATGGGGCTATCTCTACTCTTGCTAAACGTACTACTATTCCTACAGCAGATAGTACTTCCTTTAAGGATCCTTTAGATAGGAAGATTGAATCCTTTCTAAGGAAGGCTTATTTATGTTCAGGTAATCTTCTTAGACCTACTATTTCTTTGGCTGATGTTGCTGCCGCTACCACTTTTTGGTTGGAGGCTTTAGCACAACAAGTATCAGACCATAATCCTCATAGCATTGTTAAACTTCTTCAACATGCTAATAACTTTATTTGTGATGCCATCTTTGATATCATTAGAGTTGATGTCAGGTATATGTCTTTAGCTATTTTAGCTAGAAGAGCTTTATGGCTTAAAACTTGGAATGCAGATATGTCTTCTAAGTCAACTTTGCTTTCTCTTTCTTTCCAAGGTAATAAATTATTTGGTTCCCAGTTGGATTCTATTATTTCAACTGTTACCGGGGGGAAAGGAACTTTTTTGCCTCAGGACAAAAAATCTAAAGGTAAATATAGGGCTGCTAATCGTTTTCGTTCCTTTCGTCAGAATAAGGAACAGAAGCCTGACCCTTCCCCTAAAGGGACGGTTTCTGTTTGGAAACCTTCTCCAATCTGGAATAAATCCAAGCCTTTTAGAAAGTCAAAACCAGCTCCCAAGTCCTCATGAAGGTGCGGCCCTCATTCCAGCACAGCTGGTAGGGGGCAGGTTACGATTTTTCAAAGACATTTGGATCAATTCGATTCACAGTCTTTGGATTCAGAGCATTGTTTCACAAGGGTACAGAATAGGTTTTAAGGTAAGGCCACCTGCAAAAAGATTTTTTCTCTCTCGCATTCCAATAAATCCAGTGAAGGCTCAGGCATTTCTGAAATTTGTTTCAGATCTCGAGTTGGCTGGGGTAATTGTGCCAGTTCCAGTTCTGGAACAGGGTCTGGGGTTTTACTCAAATCTATTCATTGTACCAAAGAAGGAGAATTCCTTCACACCAGTTCTGGATTTAAAGATATTGAATCGTTATGTAAGGATACCAACATTCAAAATGGTAACTATAAGGACTATTCTGCCTTTTGTTCAGCAAGGGCATTATATGTCCACAATAGATTTACAGGATGCATATCTTCATATTCCGATTCATCCAGATCACTTTCAGTTTCTGAGATTCTCTTTTCTAGACAAGCATTACCAGTTTGTGGCCCTTCCGTTTGGCCTAGCAACAGCTCCAAGGATCTTTTCAAAGGTTCTCGGTGCCCTTCTTTCTGTAATCAGAGAACAGGGTATTGCGGTATTTCCTTATTTGGACGATATCTTGGTACTTGCTCAGTCTTCATATTCTGCAGAATCTCATACGAATCAACTTGTGTCGTTTCTTCAAAGACATGGTTGGAGGATCAATTTACCGAAGAGTTCGTTGATTCCTCAGACAAAGGTAACCTTTCTTTCATGTAATTAACAAGAGTCCATGAGCTAGTGACGTATGGGATATACATTCCTACCAGGAGGGGCAAAGTTTCCCAAACCTTAAAATGCCTATAAATACACCCCTCACCACACCCACAAATCAGTTTTACAAACTTTGCCTCCAAGGGAGGTGGTGAAGTAAGTTTGTGCTAGATTCTACGTTGATATGCGCTCCGCAGCAAGTTGGAGCCCGGTTTTCCTCTCAGCGTGCAGTGAATGTCAGAGGGATGTGAAGAGAGTATTGCCTATTGAATGCAGTGATCTCCTTCTACGGGGTCTATTTCATAAGGTTCTCTGTTATCGGTCGTAGAGATTCATCTCTTACCTCCCTTTTCAGATCGACGATATACTCTTATATTTACCATTACCTCTACTGATTCTCGTTTCAGTACTGGTTTGGCTTTCTACAAACATGTAGATGAGTGTCCTGGGGTAAGTAAGTCTTATTTTCTGTGACACTCTAAGCTATGGTTGGGCACTTTATTTATAAAGTTCTAAATATATGTATTCAAACATTTATTTGCCTTGACTCAGAATGTTCAACTTTCCTTATTTTCAGACAGTCAGTTTCATATTTGGGATTATGCATTGAATTATCATATTTTTCTTACCTCAAAAATTTGACTTTTTTCCCTGTGGGCTGTTAGGCTCGCGGGGGCTGAAAATGCTTCATTTTATTGCGTCATTCTTGGCGCGGACTTTTTTGGCGCAAAAATTCTTTTCAATGTCACAACTGTGGCATACATCAATCATCAAGGAGGGACTCACAGTCCTCTGGCTATGAAAGAAGTATCTCGAATTTTGGTTTGGGGCGGAATCCAGCTCCTGTCTAATCTCTGCGGTTCATATCCCAGGTGTAGACAATTGGGAAGCGGATTATCTCAGTCGCCAAACGTTGCATCCGGGCGAATGGTCTCTTCACCCAGAGGTATTTCTTCAGATTGTTCAAATGTGGGGGCTCCCAGAGATAGATCTGATGGCCTCTCATCTAAACAAGAAACTTCCCAGGTATCTGTCCAGATCCCGGGATCCTCAGGCGGAGACAGTGGATGCATTATCACTTCCTTGGAAGTATCATCCTGCCTATATCTTTCCGCCTCTAGTTCTTCTTCCAAGAGTAATCTCCAAGATTCTGAGGGAATGCTCGTTTGTTCTGCTAATAGCTCCGGCATGGCCTCACAGGTTTTGGTATGCGGATCTTGTCCGGATGGCATCTTGCCAACCATGGACTCTTCCGTTAAGACCAGACCTTCTGTCGCAAGGTCCTTTTTTCCATCCGGATCTGAAATCCTTAAATTTAAAGGTATGGAGATTGAACGCTTGATTCTTGGTCAAAGAGGTTTCTCTGACTCCGTGATTAATACTATGTTACAGGCTCGTAAATCTGTATCTCGAGAGATATATTATAGAGTCTGGAAGACTTATATTTCTTGGTGTCTTTCTCATCATTTTTCTTGGCATTCTTTTAGAATACCGAGAATTTTACAGTTTCTTCAGGATGGTTTAGATAAGGGTTTGTCCGCAAGTTCTTTGAAAGGACAAATCTCCGCTCTTTCTGTTCTTTTTCACAGAAAGATTGCTATTCTTCCTGATATTCATTGTTTTGTACAAGCTTTGGTTCGTATAAAACCTGTCATTAAGTCAATTTCTCCTCCTTGGAGTTTGAATTTGGTTCTGGGAGCTCTTCAAGCTCCTCCGTTTGAACCTATGCATTCATTGGACATTAAATTACTTTCTTGGAAAGTTTTGTTCCTTTTGGCCATCTCTTCTGCTAGAAGAGTTTCTGAATTATCTGCTCTTTCTTGTGAGTCTCCTTTTCTGATTTTTCATCAGGATAAGGCGGTGTTGCGAACTTCTTTTGAATTTTTACCTAAAGTTGTGAATTCCAACAACATTAGTAGAGAAATTGTGGTTCCTTCATTATGTCCTAATCCTAAGAATTCTAAGGAGAAATCGTTGCATTCTTTGGATGTTGTTAGAGCTTTGAAATATTATGTTGAAGCTACGAAATCTTTCCGTAAGACTTCTAGTCTATTTGTTATCTTTTCCGGTTCTAGGAAAGGCCAGAAAGCTTCTGCCATTTCTTTGGCATCTTGGTTGAAATCTTTAATTCATCTTGCCTATGTTGAGTCGGGTAAAATTCCGCCTCAGAGAATTACAGCTCATTCTACTAGGTCAGTATCTACTTCCTGGGCGTTTAGGAATGAAGCTTCGGTTGACCAGATCTGCAAAGCAGCAACTTGGTCCTCTTTGCATACTTTTACTAAATTCTACCATTTTGATGTATTTTCTTCTTCTGAAGCAGTTTTTGGTAGAAAAGTTCTTCAGGCAGCGGTTTCAGTTTGAATCTTCTGCTTATGTTTTTCGTTAAACTTTATTTTGGGTGTGGATTATTTTCAGCAGGATTGGCTGTCTTTATTTTATCCCTCCCTCTCTAGTGACTCTTGTGTGGAAAGATCCACATCTTGGGTAGTCATTATCCCATACGTCACTAGCTCATGGACTCTTGTTAATTACATGAAAGAAAACATAATTTATGTAAGAACTTACCTGATAAATTCATTTCTTTCATATTAACAAGAGTCCATGAGGCCCACCCTTTTTTGTGGTGGTTATGATTTTTTTTGTATAAAGCACAATTATTCCAATTCCTTATTTTATATGCTTCGCACTTTTTTTCTTATCACCCCACTTCTTGGCTATTCGTTAAACTGATTTGTGGGTGTGGTGAGGGGTGTATTTATAGGCATTTTAAGGTTTGGGAAACTTTGCCCCTCCTGGTAGGAATGTATATCCCATACGTCACTAGCTCATGGACTCTTGTTAATATGAAAGAAATGAATTTATCAGGTAAGTTCTTACATAAATTATGTTTTTTGGGTTTTCAAATAGATTCAGTGTCCATGACCTTGTCTCTAACAGAAAAGAAACGTCTGAAATTGGTTTCAGCCTGTCGAAACCTTCAGTCTCAATCATTCCCTTCGGTAGCTTTATGCATGGAAATTCTAGGTCTCATGACTGCTGCATCGGACGCGATCCCCTTTGCTCGTTTTCACATGCGAGCTCTTCAGCTTTGTATGCTGAACCAATGGTGCAGGGATTTTACAAAGATATCACAATTAATATCCTTAAATCCCAATGTACGACACTCTCTGACGTGGTGGATAGATCACCATCGTTTAGTTCAAGGGGCTTCTTTTGTTCGTCCAACCTGGACTGTGATCTCAACAGATGCGAGTCTGTCAGGTTGGGGAGCTGTATGGGGATCTCTGACAGCGCAGGGGGTTTGGGAATCTCAGGAGGCGAGATTACCAATCAACATTTTGGAACTCTGTGCGATTTTCAGAGCTCTTCAGTTCTGGCCTCTTCTGAAGAGAGAATTGTTTATTTGTTTTCAGACAGACAATGTCACAACCGTGGCATATGTCAATCATCAGGGTGGGACTCACAGTCCTCAGGCTATGAAAGAAGTATCTCGGATACTTGTATGGGCGGAATCCAGCTCCTGTCTAATCTCTGCGGTTCACATCGCAGGTGTAGACAATTGGGAAGTGGATTATCTCAGTCGCCAGACGTTACATCCGGGCGAATGGTCCCTTCACCTAGAGGTATTTCTTCAGATTGTTCAAATCTGGGGACTTCCAGAAATAGATCTGATGGCCTCTCATCTAAACAAGAAACTTCCCAGGTATCTGTCCAGATCCAGGGATCCTCAGGCGGAGGCAGTGGACGCGTTGTCGCTTCCTTGGAATTATCATCCTGCCTATATCTTTCCGCCTCTAGTTCTTCTTCCAAAAGTGATTTCCAAAATTCTAATGGAACATTCGTTTGTACTGCTGGTGGCTCCAGCATGGCCTCACAGGTTTTGGTATGCGGATCTCATTCGGATGGCCAGTTGCCAACCTTGGACTCTTCCGTTAAGACCAGACCTTCTATCTCAAGGCCCTTTTTTCCATCAGGATCTCAAATCATTAAATTTGAAGGTATGGAAATTGAACGCTTGATTCTTAGTCATAGAGGTTTCTCTGACTCAGTAATTAATACTATGTTACAGGCTCGTAAATCTGTGTCTAGAAGGATTTATTATAGAGTCTGGAAGACTTACATTTCTTGGTGTTCTTCTCATAAATTCTCCTGCCATTCTTTTAGAATTCCTAGAATTTTACAGTTTCTTCAGGATGGTTTGGACAAAGGTTTGTCTGCAAGTTCCTTGAAAGGACAAATCTCTGCTCTTTCTGTTCTTTTTCACAGAAAGATTGCTAATCTTCCTGATATTCATTGTTTTGTACAGGCTTTGGTTCGTATCAAGCCTGTCATTAAGTCAATCTCTCCTCCTTGGAGTCTTAATTTGGTTCTGAGGGCTTTACAAGCCCCTCCGTTTGAACCTATGCATTCCTCTGGACATTAAATTACTTTCTTGGAAAGTTCTGTTCCTTTGGCTATCTCTTCTGCTAGAAGAGTTTCTGAGTTATCTGCTCTTTCTTGTGAATCTCCTTTTCTGATTTTTCATCAGGATAAGGCAGTGTTGCGGACTTCTTTTAAATTTTTACCTAAGGTTGTGAATTCTAACAACATTAGTAGAGAAATTATTGTTCCTTCTTTGTGTCCTAATCCTACGAATTCAAAGGAGAAATCTTTACATTCTTTGGATGTAGTAAGAGCTTTGAAATATTATGTTGAAGCTGCTAAAGATTTTAGAAAGACTTCTAGTCTATTTGTTATCTTTTCTGGGTCCAGAAAAGGTCAGAAGGCCTCCGCCATTTCTTTGGCGTCTTGGTTAAAGTCTTTGATTCATCATGCTTATGTAGAGTCGGGTAATTCCCCGCCTCAAAGAATTACGGCTCATTCTACTAGGTCAGTTTCTACTTCCTGGGCGTTTAGGAATGAAGCTTCTGATGATCAGATTTGCAAAGCAGCAACTTGGTCCTTCTTTGCATACTTTTACCTAAATTCTACCATTTTGATGTGTTTTCTTCTTCTGAAGCAGTTTTTGGTAGAAAAGTACTTCAGGCAGCTGTTTCAGTTTGATTTCTTCTGCTTATAATTTCAGTTTTTTCATTATTGAGATTAAAACTTTTGTTTTGGGTTGTGGATTATTATTTTTCAGCGGAATTGGCTGTCTTTATTTTATCCCTCCCTCTCTAGTGACTCTTGCGTGGAAATTCCACATCTTGGGTATTTGTTATCCATACGTCACTAGCTCATGGACTCTTGCTAATTACATGAAAGAAAACATAATTTATGTAAGAACTTACCTGATAAATTCATTTCTTTCATATTTGCAAGAGTCCATGAGGCCCACCCTTTTTTGTGGTGGTTATGATTTTTTTGTATAAAGCACAATTATTCCAATTCCTTATTTTGATGCTTTCGCTCCTTTCTTATCACCCCCACTTCTTGGCTATTCGTTAAACCTGAATTGTGGGTGTGGTGAGGGGTGTATTTGTAGGCATTTTGAGGTTTGGGAAACTTTGCCCCTCCTGGTAGGAATTTATATCCCATACGTCACTAGCTCATGGACTCTTGCTAATATGAAAGAAATTAATTTATCAGGTAAGTTCTTACATAAATTATGTTTTTGCGGACTTCGTTTTAATTTCTTCCTAAGGTTGTGAATTCTAATAACATTAGTAGGGAAATTGTTGTTCCTTCCTTGTGTCCGAATCCTAAGAATTCTCTTGAGAAAATCTTACACTTTTTGGATGTGGTAAGAGCTTTGAAATACTATGTTTAGGCCACTAAAGATTTCAGGAAGACTTCTAGTCTATTTGTTGCTTTTTTTGGTTCTAGGAAAGGTCAGAAAGCCTCTGCCATTTCTTTGACATTTTGGTTAAAGCTTTTGATTCACAAGGCTTACTTGGTGGCGGGGCAGTTTCCGCCTTAGAGAATTACGGCTCATTCAACTAGATTAGTGGCCACTTCTTGGGCTTCTAAGAATGACGCTTCAGTTGATCAGATTTCCAAAGCAGCAACTTGGTCTTTTTTGCACACATTTACTACATTTTACCATTTCAATGTATTTGCTTCTTCTAAAGCAGTCTTTGGTAGAAAAGGTCTTCAGGCAGCTGTCTCAGTTTGATTCTTCTGCTTATATTTTACGTTTTTTTTTCTTAAATTTATAAGAAAACCATATTTTTTTGTTTGGATTTATTTCTCAGTGGACATAGCTGTTTTTATTTTATCCCTCTCTAGATTCTCTTGGGTATTTTAACCCATACGTCACTAGCTCATGGACTCTTGCCATTTACATGAAAGAAAACATAATATATGTAAGAACTTACCTGATAAATTCATTTCTTTCATAATGGCAAGAGTCCATGAGGCCCCACCCTGTTTTTGGTGGTTATATTTTTTTTTGTATACAAATATTATTTTCCTAGTTCCTCTTTTTTTTGTATGCTTTTTACTCCTTTTTACACCTCATGTATAAATCATGTTTTTTTCCTGGTATTCTTTTCAGGATTCCTAGGATTCTTTCAGTGCAGGATGGCCTAAATAAAGGTATATCTGCTAGTTCTCTAAAAGGGCAGATTTCAGCTCTTTCAGTTTTTTTCCACAGAAAGATTGCTATTCTTCCGGATGTTTATTGCTTTGTTTAGGCTTTGATTCGTATTAAACCCGTTATGAAGCCTATTTCTCCTCCTTGGTATCTTTACCTAGTGTTAAGAATTTTGCAGGCTCCTCCTTTTGAACCTATGCAAATGGACGATAAATTACTTTCTTTAAAGTGTTATTTCTTATGGTTATATCTTCTGCTAGAAGAGTTTCTGATTTGTATGCTCTTTTTGTAAACACCCTTATTTGATTTTTCATCAGGATAAGGCTGTTTTATGGACATTACATTTTTTTACCTAAGGTTGTTTCTTCAGATAACTTTTGCATAGTGATTGTTATTTCATTGTGTCCTAATACGAAGAATGCTTCTGAAAGATCTTTGCATTCTCTCGATGTTGTTAGGGCATTTAAATATTATGTTGATGCTACTAAGGATTTTAGACAAACTTCTAGTTTGTTCTTTTTTCTGGGTTTAGGAAAGGTCAGAAGGCCTCTGCTATCTCTTTAGCCTGTTGGTTAAAACTTTTCATTCACAGAGCTTATTTGGAGGCAGATCAGTCACCACACCAGATTACTGCTCAGTCCTACTAGGTCAGTTGCCACTTCTTTAAGATTTGAGGCTTCAGTTGATCAAATTTGCAAGGAGCTACTTGATCTTTGCATACGTTTGCTAAATTCTACCATTATAGATGTTTTCGCTTCTTCTAAAGCAGCCTTGGTAGAATGTTCTTCAGGCAGTTGTGTCAGTTTGATGGTTATGCCTGTACTTAAGTGTAGTTTAAAAAAAAAAAATATAATCATTTTTTGGGGTTATGGATTTTTTTTTCTTAGTGAATATGTTTTTAAAATCCCTCCATTTAATGTTAATGCTCGTGGACTACACAGCTTGGGTATTAGTTCCCATGAGTAATGGATTGTGGTCTCTCTCCACCTGTATGAAAGAAACATAATTTCCCGCTTACTTGATAAATTCATTTCTTTATGGTGGTGAGACTCTACGAGACCCGACCCTTTTGTTTTGGGGGGTTAGATTTATCTTCAGCACATCTTTATTCCTTTTCTCCATTTATGGCTCCTTAATTCCTTTTTCTTACCCCTCACTTGCTTGGCTATACTTTAGACTAAGGTTATGTGTGAGGTAGGAGGGGTTTTTATAGAGCTCTCGAATTTGGGAATCTTTGCCCTCCTCCTAGTGGTAGAGAAGAGTAATTTCCATTAGTAATGTATAGTTGGTTTTCACCACCATGAATAAATTAATTTATCAGGCAATCATAACTTATTATTTTTTGTAGTAATATGCACTTTTTTTACTTATATTTTCTAGGTTCCCCATATGATCTTAATGACGTTTGTTCAGGATGATTGCTGTTCCTATAAATATTCTATGGTGTTATTTTTATATTTAATTTTAATTATTAATATGAATTACATTATGATATAATAAAAATTCATAGATATTTGTCGTTTTGTTTTTCTCCTGAAGATTTGATTATAAGTGCTTTCATTATAACATTATGACATGGAAAATGTCAACAGAGTTTTTCTATAGTTTAGGGAGTTATAGCAACTGAACTGATCACTACTGGCTGTGTAAAGTGTATATATGGTTTAGCCAAGAATCAATACTGTTAAATTATGCAAACAATTTAGATTTAAGTTATTAGATTTAAGTTGTAAAAAAAAAAAAAAAAATCAACTTTAACCCCTTAATGACCGCAGCACTTTTCCATTTTCTGTCCGTTTGGGACCAAGGCTATTTTTACATTTTTGCGGTGTTTGTGTTTAGCTGTAATTTTTCCTCTTACTCATTTACTGTTCCCCACACATATTATATACCGTTTTTCTCGCCATTAATGGACTTTCTAAAGATACCATTATTTTCATCATATTCTTATAATTTACTATAAAAAAATTATAAAATATGAGGAAAAATTGAAAAAAAATACACTTTTTTCTAACTTTGACCCCCAAAATCTGTTACACATCTACAACCACCAAAAAACACCCATGCTAAATAGTTTCTAAAATTTTGTCCTGAGTTTAGAAATACCCAATGTTTACATGTTCTTTGCTTTTTTTGCAAGTTATAGGGCCATAAATACAAATAGCACTTTGCTATTTCCAAACCATTTTTTTTTTCAAAATTAGCGCTAGTTACATTAGAACACTAATATCTTTCAGGAATCTCTGAATATCCATTGACATGTATATATTATTTTTTAGTAGACATCCCAAAGTATTGATCTAGGCCAATTTTGGTATATTTCATGCCACCATTTCACCGCCAAATGCGATCAAATAAAAAAAATTGTTTCACTTTTTCACAAATTTTTTCACAAACTTTAGGATTCTCACTGAAATTATTTACAAACAGCTTATGCAATTATGGCACAAATGGTTGTAAATTCTTCTCCTGGGATCCCCTTTGTTCAGAAATAGCAGACTTATCTGGCTTTGGTGTTGCTTTTTGGTAATTAGAATGCCACTAAATGCCACTGCGCACCACACGTGTATTATGCCCAGCAGTGAAGGGGTTAATTAGGGAGCATGTAGGGAGCTTTTTGGGGTAATTTTAGCTTTAGTGTAGTGTAGTAGACAACCCCAAGTATTGATCTAGGCCCATTTTGGTATATTTCATGCCACCATTTCACCGCCAAATGCGATCAAATTAAAAAAAACGTTAAATTTTTCACAATTTTAGGTTTCTCACTGAAATCATTTACAAACAGCTTGTGCAATTATGGCACAAATGGTTGTAAATGCTTCTCTGGGATCCCCTTTGTTCAGAAATAGCAGACATATATGGCTTTGGCGTTGCTTTTTGGTATTTAGAAGGCCGCTAAATGCCGCTGCGCATCACACGTGTATTATGGCGAGCAGTGAAGGGGTTAATTAAGTAGCTTATAGGGAGCTTGCAGGGTTAATATCACATTTAGTGTAGAGCTCAGCCTCCCACCTGAAACATCAGACCCCCTGATCCCTCCCAAACAGCTCTCTTCCCTCCCCCACCCCACAATTGTCCCCGCCATCTTAAGTACTGGCAGAAAGTCTGCCAGTACTAAAATAAAAGCTATAATTGTTGTTTTTGTGTGTTTTTAAAAAGCATATTTACATATGCTGCTGTGTACTATCCCCCCCTTAGCCCCCAACCTCACTGATCCCCCCCAAACAGCTCTATAACCCTCCCACTCTAACTTAATATGCGCCATCTTGGGTACTGGCAGGCTGTCTATGGGTTTTTTTTTTATTTTTATTAAAATTTTCTGTAGTGTAGCTTCCCCCCACACAAAACCAACCCCCCACCCCTCCACGATCTATTTTTGTGCTTTTACACAAACAAGATTTGGCCCTTTTTCCTAGCAATATTTTCCGTAGTTGTAGCGGTTCCCACCCGCTCCCCGCCCCGTGCACGCGCCCACCCGCCAACCTCCGTGCACGGTGCGCGCTCCTGCGCGCCCCCTAACGGCCCCCCGCCTCCGATCCCGCCCCCCCCCTTGATGTCAGAAGATACACCGATGGCCGCCCCCACCCGCCTCCCAAGTCGGCTCCCACCCACCAACGATACCGGCCATCGATGTCCGGTGCAGGGGAGGGCACAGAGTGGCTCTCTCTGCATCGGATGGCCATGTAAAGTTATTGCAGGATGCCTCCATATCGAGGCATCACTGCAATAACCGGAAAGCAGCTGGAAGCGAGCAGGATCGCTTCCAGCTGCTTTCCACACCTAGGACGTGCAGGGTACGTCCTCAGGCGTTAACTGCCTTTTTTTTTGAGGACGTACCCTGCACGTCCCTCGGTCATTAAGGGGTTAAAGCTTCTCAAAAGCTTAATTTATAAAATGTATTATACAGAAATGTGTTCCTTGCAGATATTTTGTAAAAAATCTTCAGTGGCTATGCAAATACATGCTGATTCTGATTATTTTTTAGTAGGTCTCTGGATGTTTAATTTATTCTCAATTTTTTTCACTTTAGGCCGAAGGGATCTTGATTGTGGACTGGTGAATGTCAACATTACTACTAGTGGTGCTGAAATTGGTGGAGCTTTTGGTATGCATCCTTTTTTAACATATTTATTGTGGATCCCAAATATTGGTAAAGCGCATTAATGTTGGCTCACTATTTTATTATGAAGGTACTATTTTATAGAGTTAGCTGGCATATTCTCCCTATCCTTATATTCCCATACAGTCACTTTCTGTAGGACACAGGTTAAGGTTCATGCAAGTAGCAGGACTATTAGAGGCTGTTTTGAATCATATAATAATACAGCAGTAGTTAGCTCTCAATTAAACATTCTTGAAATTTATATAAATGGGCAAATATCAATATTTTCGTTTTCAACCATTTACATTCCTTGTCTTCAAAAATAATTGCAAGCAGATTTCTTATTAAGTTGTTCATACAGTGGAATAGGTTATTTCAATGGTGATGAGCCTAGGGCTTGTGTGTCCAAGATGGACTTCAAAGCAAATTTGCTGGCATTCCTCCCCAGGGCTACCTTACTGCTTTGTTTCATTGGCTTTAATTGTAGAAATTTATTAACTTTTGTTTCCAATCCATGCTATATATCAGCAATTAATTTGTGTTGATATCTATTATTTATAAGAACAAAATGTTCCTTTAATGTCCTTTTGAAACTGAAAAAAGGCTACAATGAACAAAAAAAAAAAGATTACCCCCCTTTTGGGAGCACACTATGAAAAGGTTTTCTACCCTGCTATATTTTAATGAACATCTTCAGGAAAGTCATTATATACTGGTTGCACTAAGCTTCAGTTCATGAACACTTTTTTATGTTTTCTGGGTATAAACTTAACCAGTAAATAAAATTTCAGCATCTACTGCTTGTTGAAGGCGGTTCTGGTTTTAAAATGTTTGAGTTGGATCAAGCTGAGGCTTTCCTCCCTCAGTACATGGCTTGTTTGGGGATTCCTTAGCACTGCCCCCACTCAACTGAGCACTGTGTTCTCAGTGCAATGCACAAATATTGCACCTTCAAGAAGAGACCTGCTTTCTTTTGGATATACTTAAAAATGTACTAGATCTATGTTTTATGGTAAATAAAGGAGAAACACCAGCGCTCAAGTTGGAACACAAAAAGAAGGTATATTAGTCTAAATGCTGGGTGTAGGTTAGAGGGGTGTATGTCACTATATGTAGATCCCAAAAAGATGTAGATAATCACTTCAGTACTACTGATGTAAAAATAAATAACAATAATCGCAACAACAGTAAGTCCAAAAGGTGGTGAATGATAAATAGTCAATAATATAAGTGAAAGTGCAGCAAGAAGTTAAGATTTTCAGTGTACCCCTGACACTGTGGTAAATAATGGTGAAAGCGAACTAAATCGTAAATGCTTCTGCGCAACTTCAAAGTACTCTGATAAGTACCAAATAGTCTTTAAATAATGTCTTAGCAACAAATAATAAATAAATAGATGAATAAATGAGATTTGTCTTTAGGTCAAATAAAATACATCCAAATATGGAAAGAGTATAGGTGTCCTCTTACCGAAGATTTCCTCAATCATATGAGGTAATGTGTGGTCACGTAGTTAATGTTGTGGGTCTGTAGTCTGTCGCTGCTGTTGCCTGTTCCTTCAGTGCAGCCTTGTGTATGGTAGTCCTTTGTCTCGAACTTCCTGGATCTTGTGCTTGAGTCTAGATATCTCTTGGCTGTATGGTAGTTTTCGTCCTAGGGTCTTTCCCAGATGTCTCAGATGGAAGGGTAGGTAGAAAACAAAGAAAACATAGCGTAATCCAGTAAAAAATATGTATATTTATTTACAATAAAAAGATAGGAATCGCACTAACATGCAGTACCCTCAATCAGGTATGAGGTAAGTATAGGCACATCAAATAATAGAAATACACAGGCAAGTTATGCATCAATTGTCTTTCATTGGTTGGAAAGCTTCCTCTTGTAAAGTAGGTACAAGCAAATAGCCCCACAGTACCACTATGTCAGAGTATGTGTAAGGGGTCTGAGGGTATAGATCATAACAGTTTGTCTCCAAAACTCATGGGCATGAATTGTAAGCCAGATGTTGTTTTTAACCACAATGATCACTACCTACAATGAAGCAGCGCCTGAGATCAAAAAAATCCTCAAGAAATACTGGCCCATTCTCCAACAAGATTCATTATTGAAAAACTCAATAGGGGTTACCCCAAAAATTATCTTCAGAAAAAAACAAAATTTCAAGCAATTGCTAGCTCCAAGCCAAATTAAACATAACATGAGAGATAACTGGCTCACGGACAAAAGCAAAGGTTTCTTTAACTGCAAAGGCTGTGAGCATGCGTATACCCCAAGAAAACCAACCAAGATAATACAATCCAGAACCTTTCCTGACAAAAAGTGTACAGTTAATAGACTAACTGCAAGACCACTTTCGTGGTGTACCTCTTGGAATGCCCTTGTGGTCTTCAATACATAGGGCGCACCAAGAGGTCATACAAAACCAGACTGCTTGAACACTTGAACAACATAGAATATGGTTATAAAAACCATAGCCTCTCTAGACATTTTAAATGGACTCACCAGCAGGATCCTAGCCTCCTAAAAGGCACTATTTTAGAACATGTAGTGGTTCCATCAAGAGGAGGGGATAGATTCCGCAGACTCAGACAGCGAGAGTCTTATTGGATCCACTACATGGGAACAATGGCACCAATGGGCCTGAATGAAGATATAGACCTAGTGGCCTTCTTGTGAAAAAACTTATACCTCAATCCCCATAAAACACTATCACGGAGAACCTCTGGTATGTATCTCACTAAGTCACTACCCTGTGGCTTGGATATCATACTCTATAGTAAAAAGGTTTTTTTAAACTATTAACCAGCATTTCATACAGTAAGAACAGATAACATACCCAACTGAAAGTACCCACAGTTTTTATTAGGCCAGAGCCCCCCTTTTTTTTAACAACTATACTATCTTCAGAAAAGTATGTGATGAGATCTTTCATTGCCATACAACTTATCTAGGTTCTTTCTACCATTGGTCCCCAGGCGCCTTTCAGTAGAAGCATTCACAGACAGCAGCCTGTATTTGTACCTCACCATCTTTACATTTACATATATTTCTAGTTTTTAGTAGTCCATATAGGGATAGCAAGCTTTTCCTAATTTACATTAGAACAAGCTATTTTTTAGCATTACAAGGACCTCGTAGTGTCACCATAAGTGTGTTTTTTAAGAATCACCTACATATAGAAAATCATTTGATTTTAACTCACATTAGCAGTTTCATTTCCCTCTTGCCCACAAACGGGCTCCACGGCACTACAACAATTCATGCAATATAGGTGTTTTTTGTTTTGAAAAGCCTTTACTAAGGCACCTAAAGTTTGATTCACCCAGTGTTATACTTCAACACAGCTTAGTTTCTAACTGTCATATTGCAATCGTTCCCACGGCCATCTACGGCATTGATTTCAGAGACCTGTCCCTTGGTATGCTCTACCTTACATATATGCACCATATAAAGCCCCGTAGAGGACGCACTATCAAATACACAGGTCCGTATTATTATCATTATTATTAAGAAAAACACTGAACTCCCATTGCCATTAGAGACCGAGACACAGTTTCTCCCATTGGCCATTCTAGACACGCTGCGTATGATGTCACATGGAACTCCCGTTGCCATTAGAGACCAAGACACAGTTTCTCCCATTGGCCATTCTAGACACACTGCGTATGATGTCACACGTAAACGTGAGGAAACACGCCCACCTAGCTCGTTTAAAAGAATGCCGGTTATACAGTACTACACATCGCCTCTGACGAAGAAGTAGATGAAACTTCAAAACATGTAAGGCTCTCCAGGTGTGGCAGTACTGTTTCCTCACGTTTACTCTTAGTGTGAACCGTCGCTACTTTGTTAACCCGCTCCCACGCTCATTCGGTCAGCGGTGTTAGACCCCCTGCACCTCAGCTGGGTATTTGTGTCTTAGACAATACTCCGACCTGCTGCAGACGGTCGGAGCTCTCCCAGCACATAGGTTCTAAACCAAGATTGGATGAGATTTGACACTTTTAGCTACAAAATTTGACTGCATATGTAATTGTTAAAAACAACATCTGGCTTACAATTCATGCCCATGAGTTTTGGAGACAAACTGTTATGATCTATACCCTCAGACCCATTACACATACTCTGACATAGTGATACTGTGGGGCTATTTGCTTGTACCTACTTTACAAGAGGAAGTTTTCCAACCAATGAAAGACAATTGAAGCATAACTTGCCTGTGTATTTCTATTATTTGATGTGCCTATACTTACCTCATACCTGATTGAGGGTACTGTATGTGAGTGCGATTCCTATCTTTTTATTGTAAATAAATATACATATTTTTTACTGGATTACGCTATGTTTTCTTTGTTTTCTTCCTACCCTTCCATCTGAGACATTTGGGAAAGACCCTAGGACGAAAACTACCATACAGCCAAGAGATATCTAGACTCAAGCACAAGATCCAGGAAGTTCCAGACAAAGGACTACCATACACAAGTCTGCACTGAAGGAACAGGCAACAGCAGCGACAGACTACAGACCCACAACATTAACTATGTGACCACACATTACCTCATATGATTGAGGTAATCTTCGGTAAGAGGACACCTATACTCTTTCCATATTTGGATGTATTTTATTTGACCTAAAGACAAATCTCATTTATTCATCTATTTATTTATTATTTGTTGCTAAGACATTATTTAAAGACTATTTGGTACTTATCAGAGTACTTTGAAGTTGCGCAGAAGCATTTACGATTTCGTTCGCTTTCACCATTATCTATGTTTTATGTTTATCTTTTCTGATTTGCCCAGATGGGACTGGTTGACACCAAGATATTTTGATCTAATGAAAGGGTTCACAGTAAGGCATATATAGCACTGTTGCTAACCATAATCTTATTATTAATAGATATTTCCTATATTATTCAAAAGTTTAAGTAATTTCTTTCCCATGACATGGAGAGTCCACAACGTCATTCCAATTGCTAGTGGGATATTCAACTCCTGGCCAGCAGGAGGAGGCAAAGCGCACCCCAGCAAAGCTGTTAAGTGTAACTGCCTTACCCATAACCCCCAGTCATTCTCTCTGCCTCTGTCAATGGAGGATGTGCGATGTTGTGTATAAAGATATTTAATCCTTTTATGGGTACTTTTCCCTGCAAGCAAGGATTGGGGTCTAGCTGTGCCCATCTCAATCTCTTGAGTAAGAGTGTTGGCTTTTAGCAGTTAAAAGACGGCGAGGAAGTCTTTGCTTTACTTTTAACACTTTGCTACCCCTATGTAGAAAGCCAGAGTTAATTACTCTGTTCTTTCTTTTCCTACAGGTCCATAGCAGGGGGTGCCTTACCTGCCACACCTAAGGAGCAGCATCTGTTTCTTTCATGTAATTGCCAAGAGTCCATGAGCTAGTGACATATGGGATATACAATCCTACCAGGAGGGGCAAAGTATCCCAAACCTCAAAATGCCTATAAATACACCCCTCACCACACCCACAATTCAGTTTTACAAACTTTGCCTTCTATTGAGGTGGTGAAGTAAGTTTGTGCTAAGATTTCTACGTTGATATGCGCTTCTCAGCATTGTTGAAGCCTGATTCCTCTCAGAGTACAGCGAATGTCAGAGGGACGTGAAGGGAGTATTTCATAGGTTCTCTGTTATCGGTCGTAGAGATTCATCTCCTACCTCCCTTTTCAGATCGACGATATACTCTCAATTTACCATTACCTCTACTAATAACTGTTTTAGTACTGGTTTGGCAATCTGCTATATGTGGATAGGTGTCTTTTTGTAAGTATGTTTTTTATTACTTAAGACACCTCAGCTATGGTTTGGCACTTTATGCATTTATATAAAGTTCTAAATATATGTATTTTACTTATATTTGCCATGAGTCAGGTTCATGTATTTCCTTCAGCAGACTGTCAGTTTCATATTTGGGGAATTTAAACATTTTAAGAACATTTTTTCTTACCTGGGGTTTAGTCTTTTTTTCAATTGACTACTTCTTGCTATTGCGGGTATTAGGTCCACGGGTGCGTCAAATGCTAAACTTTATTGCGTCATTCTTGGCGCGAAAATATTTTTGGTGCGAAAAAATACGTTTATGACGCAACTTCGTCATTTCCGGCGTCATACGTGACGCCGAGGCCTTTCACACGGCGGCGTCATTAGTGACGCGAGTGTGTTATTTTTGGCGCCAAAAAAGTTTACGTTATGTTGTGCGTCATACTTGGCGCCAGATTTTTTTTTTCATTATTTCAATACCCCATTGATGTTTGCCTCTTGCTTTTTTCTCTATCAGAGGCCTATGCTTTTGCATTTTTTCTCATTCCTGAAACTGTCATATAAGGAAATAGATAATTTTGCTTTATATGTTGTTTTTTCTCTTACATTGAGCAAGATGTCCCAATCTGATCCTGTCTCAGAAGTTTCTGCTGGAACATTGCTGCCTGACATCGGGTCTACCAAGCTAAGTGCATTTGTTGTAAAAGTGTAGCAATTATTCCACCAAATGTCATTTGTAATAGTTGTCATGATAAACTTTTACATGCAGATAATGTTTCCATCAGTAATAGTACATTGTCAGTTGCAGTTCCTTCAACTTCTAATGTACATGATATACCTGTAAATTTTAAAGAATTTGTTTCTGATTCTATTCTGAAGGCTTTGTCTGCATTTCCACCTTCTAATAAACGTAAAAGGTCTTTTAAAACTTCTAATTTAGCTGATGAAATTTCAAATGACCAGCAACATAATGATTTATCCTCTTCTGATGAGGATCTATCTGATTCAGAAGATCCTTCCTCAGACATTGACAAATCTACTTATTTATTTAAAATAGAGTATATGCGTTCTTTATTAAAAGAAGTGTTAATTACTTTGGATATTGAGGTAACCAGTCCTATTGACGTTCAGTCTAATAAACGTTTAAATGCTGTTTTTAAACCTCCTGTGGTTTCCCCAGGGGTTTTTCCTATTCCTGAGGCTATTTCTGATATGATTTCTAGGGAATGGAATAAGCCAGGTACTTCTTTTATTCCTTCTTCAAGGTTTAAAAAAATTGTATCCTTTACCAGCAAAATCTATAGAGTTTCTGGGAAAAAAATCCCCAAAGTTGATGGGGCTATTTCTACTCTTGATAACGTACCACTATTCCTATGGAAGATATTACTTCCTTTAAGGATCCTTTAGATAGGAAGCTTGAATCTTATCTAAGGAAGGCCTATTTATATTCAGGTCATCTTCTCAGACCTGCTATTTCTTTGGCTGATGTTGCGGCTGCCTCAACTTTTTGGTTGGAGAATTTAGCGCAACGAGAATTGGATCTTGACATATCTAGCATTACTCGCTTACTGCAACATGCTAATCATTTTATTTGTGATGCCATTTTTTATATCAAAATTGATGTTAGATCCATGTCTTTAGCTGTATTAGCTAGAAGAGCTTTGTGGCTTAAATCTTGGAATGCTGATATGACATCTAAATCTAGATTACTATCTCTTTCTTTCCAAGGTAATAATTTATTTGGTTCTCAGTTGGATTCTATTATTTCAACTATCACTGGAGGAAAAGGAGTTTTCTTTCATGTAATTAGCAAGAGTCCATGAGCTAGTGACGTATGGGATATACATTCCTACCAGGAGGGGCAAAGTTTCCCAAACCTCAAAATGCCTATAAATACACCCCTCACCACACCCAAAATTCAGTTTTACAAACTTTGCCTCCGATGGAGGTGGTGAAGTAAGTTTGTGCTAGATTCTACGTTGATATGCGCTCCGCAGCAAGTTGGAGCCCGGTTTTCCTCTCAGCGTGCAGTGAATGTCAGAGGGATGTGAGGAGAGTATTGCCTATTTGAATGCAGTGATCTCCTTCTACGGGGTCTATTTCATAGGTTCTCTGTTATCGGTCGTAGAGATTCATCTCTTACCTCCCTTTTCAGATCGACGATATACTCTTATATATACCATTACCTCTGCTGATTCTCGTTTCAGTACTGGTTTGGCTATCTGCTATATGTAGATGAGTGTCCTGGGGTAAGTAAGTCTTATTTTCTGTGACACTCCAAGCTATGGTTGGGCACTTTGTTTATAAAGTTCTAAATATATGTATTCAAACATTTATTTGCCTTGACTCAGAATGTTCAACTTTCCTTATTTTCAGACAGTCAGTTTCATATTTGGGATAATGCATTTTAATTTAACATTTTTCTTACCTTAAAATTTGACTTTTTCCCTGTGGGCTGTTAGGCTCGCGGGGGCTGAAAATGCTTCATTTTGTTGCGTCATTCTTGGCGCGGACTTTTTTGGCGCAAAAATTCTATTTCCGTTTCCGGCGTCATACGTGTCGCCGGAAGGTTGCGTCATTTTTTTGACGTTATTTTGCGCCAAAAATGTCGGCGTTCCGGATGTGGCGTCATTTTTGGCGCCAAAAAGCATTTAGGCGCCAAATAATGTGGGCGTCTTATTTGGCGCGAAAAAATATGGGCGTCGCTTTTGTCTCCACATTATTTAAGTCTCATTTTTTTATTGCTTCTGGTTGCTAGAAGCTTGTTCTTTGGCATTTTTTTCCCATTCCTGAAACTGTCATTTAAGGAATTTGATCAATTTTGCTTTATATATATGTTGTTTTTTCTCTTACATATTGCAAGATGTCTCACGTTGCATCTGAGTCAGAAGATACTACAGGAAAATCGCTGTCAAGTGCTGAATCTACCAAAGCTAAGTGTATCTGCTGTAAACTTTTGGTAGCTATTCCTCCAGCTGTTGTTTGTATTGATTGTCATGACAAACTTGTTAAAGCAGATAATATTTCCTTTAGTAAAGTACCATTGCCTGTTGCAGTTCCTTCAACATCTAAGGTGCAGAATGTTCCTGATAATATAAGAGATTTTGTTTCTGAATCCATAAAGAAGGCTATGTCTGTTATTTCTCCTTCTAGTAAACGTAAAAAATCTTTTAAAACTTCTCTCCCTACAGATGAATTTTTAAATGAACATCATCATTCTGATTCTGATGATTCCTCTGGTTCAGAGGATTCTGTCTCAGAGGTTGATGCTGATAAATCTTCATATTTATTTAAAATGGAATTTATTCGTTCTTTACTTAAAGAAGTACTAATTGCTTTAGAAATAGAGGATTCTGGTCCTCTTGATACTAATTCTAAACGTTTAGATAAGGTATTTAAGCTCCTGTGGTTATTCCAGAAGTTTTTCCTGTTCCTAATGCTATTTCTGCAGTAATTTCCAAAAAATGGGATAATTAGGGGTAATTCATTTACTCCTTCTAAACGTTTTAAGCAATTATATCCTGTGCCGTCTGACAGATTAGAATTTTGGGACAAGATCCCTAAAGTTGATGGGGCTATTTCTACCCTTGCTAAACGTACTACTATTCCTACGTCAGATGGTACTTCGTTTAAGGATCCTCTAGATAGGAAAATTGAATCCTTTCTAAGAAAAGCTTATCTGTGTTCAGGTAATCTTCTTAGACCTGCTATATCTTTGGCTGATGTTGCTGCAGCTTCAACTTTTTGGTTGGAAACTTTAGCGCAACAAGTAACACATCGTGATTCTCATGATATTATTATTCTTCTTCAGCATGCTAATAATTTTATCTGTGATGCCATTTTTGATATTATCAGAGTTGATGTCAGGTTTATGTCTCTAGCTATTTTAGCTAGAAGAGCTTTATGGTGAGGGGTGTATCTTAAAACTTGGAATGCTGATATGGCTTCTAAATCAACTTTACTTTCCATTTCTTTCCAGGGTAACAAATTATTTGGTTCTCAGTTGGATTCCATTATTTCAACTGTTACTGGTGGGAAAGGAACTTTTTTACCACAGGATAAAAAATCTAAAGGTAAAAACAGGGCTAATAATCGTTTTCGTTCCTTTCGTTTCAACAAAGAACAAAAGCCTGATCCTTCATCCTCAGGAGCAGTTTCAGTTTGGAGACCATCTCCAGTCTGGAATAAATCCAAGCCAGCTAGAAAGGCAAAGCCTGCTTCTAAGTCCACATGAAGGTGCTGCCCCTCATTCCAGCTCAGCTGGTAGGGGGCAGGTTACGTTTTTTTCAAGGAAATTTGGATCAATTCTGTTCACAATCTTTGGATTCAGAGCATTGTTTCAGAAGGGTACAGAATTGGTTTCAAGTTGAGACCTCCTGCAAAGAGATTTTTTCTTTCCCGTGTCCCAGTAAATCCAGTAAAAGCTCAAGCATTTCTGAAATGTGTTTCAGATCTAGAGTTGACTGGAGTAATTATGCCAGTTCCAGTTCCGGAACAGGGGATGGGGTTTTATTCAAATCTCTTCATTGTACCAAAGAAGGAGAATTCTTTCAGACCAGTTCTGGATCTAAAAATATTGAATCATTATGTAAGGATACCAACATTCAAGATGGTAACTGTAAGGACTATCTTACCTTTTGTTCAGCAAGGGAATTATATGTCCACAATAGATTTACAGGATGCATATCTGCATATTCCGATTCATCCAGATCATTATCAGTTCCTGAGATTCTCGTTTCTGGACAAGCATTATCAGTTTGTGGCTCTGCCGTTTGGCCTAGCTACAGCTCCAAGAATTTTTACAAAGGTTCTCGGTGCCCTGCTGTCTGTAATCAGAGAACAGGGTATTGTGGTATTTCCTTATTTGGACGATATCTTGGTACTTGCTCAGTCTTTACATTTTAGCAGAATCTCATACGAATCGACTTGTGTTGTTTCTTCAAGATCATGGTTGGAGGATCAATTTACCAAAAAGTTCTTTGATTCCTCAGACAAGGGTAACCTTTCTGGGTTTCCAGATGGATTCAGTGTCCATGACTCTGTCTTTAACAGACAAGAGACGTCTAAAGTTGATTGCAGCTTGTCGAAACCTTCAGTCACAATCATTCCCTTCGGTAGCCTTATGCATGGAAATTCTAGGTCTTATGACTGCTGCATCGGACGCGATCCCCTTTGCTCGTTTTCACATGCGACCTCTTCAGCTCTGTATGCTGAAGCAATGGTGCAAGGATTACACGAAGATATCTTTAAAACCGATTGTTCGACACTCTCTAACATGGTGGACAGATCACCATCGTTTAATTCAGGGGGCTTCTTTTGTGCTTCCGACTTGGACTGTAATTTCAACAGATGCAAGTCTCACAGGTTGGGGAGCTGTGTGGGGGATCGTCTGACGGCACAAGGAGTTTGGGAATCTCAGGAGGTGAGATTACCGATCAATATTTGGAACTCCGTGCAATTTTCAGAGCTCTTCAGTTTTGGCCTCTTCTGAAGAGAGAATCGTTCATTTGTTTTCAGACAGACATGTCACAACTGTGGCATACATCAATCATCAAGGAGGGACTCACAGGTCCTCTGGCTATGAAAGAAGTATCTCGAATTTTGGTTTGGGCGGAATCCAGCTCCTGTCTAATCTCTGCGGTTCATATCCCAGGTGTAGACAAATTGGGAAGCGGATTATCTCAGTCGCCAAACGTTGCATCCGGGCGAATGGTCTCTTCACCCAGAGGTATTTCTTCAGATTGTTCAAATGTGGGAACTTCCAGAAATAGATCTGATGGCGTCCCATCTAAACAAGAAACTTCCCAGGTATCTGTCCAGATCCCGGGATCCTCAGGCGGAGGCAGTGGATGCATTATCACTTCCTTGGAAGTATCATCCTGCCTATATCTTTCCGCCTCTAGTTCTTCTTCCAAGAGTAATCTCCAAGATTCTGAAGGAATGCTCGTTTGTTCTGCTGGTAGCTCCGGCATGGCCTCACAGGTTTTGGTATGCGGATCTTGTCCGGATGGCCTCTTGCCAACGTGGACTCTTCCGTTAAGACCAGACCTTCTGTCACTAAGGTCCTTTTTTCCATCAGGATCTGAAATCCTTAAATTTAAAGGTATGGAGATTGAACGCTTGATTCTTAGTCAAAGAGGTTCTCTGACTCTGTGATTAATACTATGTTACAAGGCTCGTAAATCTGTATCTCGAGAGATATATTATAGAGTCTGGAAGACTATATTTCTTGGTGTCTTTCTCATCATTTTTCCTGGCATTCTTTTAGAATACCGAGAATTTTACAGTTTCTTCAGGATGGTTTAGATAAGGGTTTGTCCGCCAAGTTCTTTGAAAGGACAAATCTCTGCTCTTTCTGTTCTTTTTCACAGAAAGATTGCTATTCTTCCTGATATTCATTGTTTTGTACAAGCTTTGGTTCGTATAAACCTGTCATTAAGTCAATTTCTCCTCCTTGGAGTTTTGAATTTGGTTCTGGGAGCTCTTCAAGCTCCTCCGTTTGAACTTATGCATTCATTGGACATTAAATTACTTTCTTGAAAGTTTTGTTCCTTTTGGCCATCTCTTCTGCCAGAAGAGTTTCTGAATTATCTGCTCTTTCTTGTGAGTCTCCTTTTCTGATTTTTCATCAGGATAAGGGCGGTGTTGCGAACTTCTTTTGAATTTTTACCTAAAGTTGTGAATTCCAAACAACATTAGTAGAGAAATTGTGGTTCCTTCGTTATGTCCTAATCCTAAGAATTCTAAGGAGAAATCGTTGCATTCTTTGGATGTTGTTAGAGCTTTGAAATATTATGTTGGAAGCTACGAAATCTTTTCGTAAGACTTCTAGTCTATTTGTTATCTTTTCCGGTTCTATAAAAGGCCAGAAAGCTTCTGCCATTTCTTTGGCATCTTGGTTGAAATCTTTAATTCATCTTGCCTATGTTGAGTCGGGTAAGAACTCCGCCTCAGAGAATACAGCTCATTCTACTAGGTCAGTTTCTACTTCCTGGGCGTTTAGAATGAAGCTTCCGGTTGACCAGATCTGCAAAGCAGCGACTTGGTCCCTCTTTGCATACTTTTACTAAATTCTACCATTTTGATGTATTTTCTTCTTCTGAAGCAGTTTTTGGTAGAAAAGTACTTCAGCAGCGGTTTCAGTTTGAATCTTCTGCTTATGTTTTTCGTTAAAACTTTATTTTGGGTGTGGATTATTTTCAGCAGGAATTGGCTGTCTTTATTTTATCCCTCCCTCTCTAGTGACTCTTGTGTGGAAAGATCCACATCTTGGGTAGTCATTATCCCCATACGTCACTAGCTCATGGACTCTTGCTACTTACATGAAAGAAAAACATAATTTATGTAAGAACTTACCTGATAAATTCATTTCTTTCATATTAGCAAGAGTCCATGAGGCCCACCCTTTTTTGTGGTGGTTATGATTTTGTATAAAGCACAATTATTCCAATTCCTTATTTTATATGCTTTCGCACTTTTTTATCACCCCACTTCTTGGCTATTCGTTAAACTGAATTGTGGGTGTGGTGAGGGGTGTTATTTATAGGCATTTTGAGGTTTGGGAAACTTTTGCCCCTCCTGGTAGAATGTATATCCCATACGTCACTAGCTCATGGACTCTTGCTAATATGAAAGAAATGAATTTATCAGGTAAGTTCTTACATAAATTATGTTTTTCTGCCTCAAGATAAAAAAACCTAAGGGTAAATCTAAGGCTTCTAACCATTTTCGTTCCTTTCGTCAGAATAAGGAACAAAAACTCAATCCTCCTCCCAAGGATTCTGCTTCCAATTGGAAGCCTTCCTCAAATTGGAATAAATCCAAGCCATTTAAGAAACCAAAATCTGCCCCTAAGTCCGCATGAAGGTGCGGCCCTCATTCCAGCTCAGCTGGTAGGGGGCAGATTAAGATTTTTCAAGGATTTTTGGATAAAATCTGTCCAAAATCATTGGATTCAGAGCATTGTCTCTCAAGGGTATCGAATAGGATTCAGAGTAAGACCTCCTGTGAGAAGATTTTTTCTCTCACGCATCCCTGTAAATCCAGTAAAAGCTCAGGCTTTTCTGAAGTGTGTTTCAGACCTGGAGTCTTCAGGGGTAATCATGCCAGTTCCTCCTCAGGAACAAGGTTTGGGGTTTTGTTCAAACCTATTCATTGTAACAAAGAAAGAAAATTTATTCAGACCAGTTCTGGATCTGAAAATTTTGAATCGTTATGTAAGAGTACCAACTTTCAAGATGGTGACTATAAGGACTATTCTGCCTTTTGTTCAGCGAGGACATTATATGTCCACAATAGACTTGCAGGATGCATACCTTCATATTCCGATTCATCCAGAACACTATCAGTTTCTGAGATTCTCTTTTCTAGACAAGCATTACCAATTTGTTGCTCTTCCATTTGGCCTAGCAACAGCTCCAAGGATCTTTTCAAAGGTTCTGGGTGCCCTATTATCTGTAATCAGAGAACAGGGTATTGCGGTGTTTCCTTATTTGGATGATATCTTGGTACTAGCTCAGTCTTTACATACTGCAGAATCTCACACAAATCAACTAGTGTTGTTTCTTCGGAAACATGGTTGGAGGATCAATTTACCAAAAAGTTTCTTGATTCCTCAGACAAGGGTCACCTTTTTAGGCTTCCAGATAGATTCAGTGTCCATGACTCTGTCTCTAACAGACAAGAGACGTTTAAAATTGGTCGCAGCATGCCGGCACCTTCAGTCTCAGTCATTCCCTTCAGTGGCTATGTGCATGGAAGTTTTAGGTCTCATGACTGCAGCATCGGACGCGATCCCCTTTGCTCGTTTTCACATGAGACCTCTTCAGCTTTGCATGCTGAATCAATGGTGCAGGGATTATACAAAGATATTACAATTAATATCCTTGAATCCCAATGTACGACACTCTCTGACATGGTGGATAGATCACCATCGTTTGGTTCAAGGGGCTTCTTTTGTTCGGCCAACCTGGACTGTAATCTCAACAGATGCGAGTCTTTCAGGTTGGGGAGCTGTTTGGGGATCTCTGACAGCACAAGGGGTTTGGAAATCTCAAGAGGCGAGATTACCAATAAATATTTTAGAACTCCGTGCAATTCTCAGGGCTCTTCAGTTTTGGCCTCTGCTAAAGAGAGAACCATTCATTTGTTTTCAGACAGACAATATCACAACTGTGGCTTATGTCAAACATCAGGGTGGGACTCACAGTCCCCAAGCTATGAAAGAAGTATCTTGGATACTTGCTTTGGTGGAATCCAGCTCCTGTCTAATCTCTGCGGTGCATATCCCAGGTGTAGACAATTGGGAGGCGGATTATCTCAGCCACCAGACTTTACATCCAGGGGAGTGGTCTCTCCATCCAGATGTGTTTTCTCAGATTGTTCAGATGTGGGGTCTTCCAGAGATAGATCTCATGGCCTCTCATCTAAACAAGAAACTTCCCAGATACCTGTCCAGGTCCAGGGATGTTCAGGCGGAAGCAGTGGATGCACTGACACTTCCTTGGTGTTATCATCCTGCTTATATCTTCCCGCCTCTAGTTCTCCTTCCAAGAGTGATCTCCAAAATCATCATGGAACAGTCTTTTGTGTTGCTGGTGGCTCCAGCATGGCCACACAGCTTTTGGTATGCGGATCTGGTTCGGATGTCCAGTTGCCCGCCTTGGACACTTCCGTTACGACCGGATCTACTATCTCAAGGTCTGTTTTTCCATCAGGATTTCAAATCATTAAATTTGAAGGTATGGAAATTGAAAGCTTAGTTCTAAGTCATAGAGGTTTCTCTGACTCAGTGATTAATACTATGTTACAAACTCGTAAATCTGTCTCTAGAAAGATTTATTATAGAGTTTGGAAGACTTACATTTCATGGTGTTCTTCTCATAAATTCTCCTGGCATTCTTTTAGAATTCCTAGAATTTTACAGTTCCTTCAGGATGGTTTGTATAAGGGTTTGTCTGCAAGTTCCTTGAAAGGTCAAATCTTCGCTCTTTCTGTTTTGTTTCACAGAAAGATTGCTATACTTCCTGATATTCACTGTTTTGTACAGGCTTTAGTTCGTATTAAGCCTGTCATTAAATCAATTTCTCCTCCTTGGAGTCTTAATTTGGTTCTGAAGGCTTACAGGCTCCTCTATTTGAGCCTAATGCATTCTTTGGACATTAAACTACTTTCTTGGAAAGTGTTGTTCCTTTTGGCTATCTCTTCTGCTAGAAGAGTTTCTGAGCTATATGCTCTTTCTTGTGAGTCTCCTTTTCTGATTTTTCATCAGGATAAGGCAGTTTTGCGGACTTCTTTTCAATTTTTACCTAAGGTTGTGAATTCTAACAACATTAGTAGAGAAATTGTTGTCCCTTCCTTATGTCCTAATCCTAATAATTCTTTGGAGAGATCCTTACATTCTTTGGATGTGGTAAGAGCTTTGAAATATTATGTGGAAGCTACTAAAGATTTCAGGATGACTTCCAATCTATTTGTTTTATTTTCTGGTCCTAGGAAAGTTCAAAAAACTTCTGCTATTTCCTTGGCTTCTTGGTTGAAACTTTTGATTAATCAATCTTATTTGGAGTCGGGTCAGGCCCCGCCTCTGAGAATTACTAGATTGTCTCCACTTAAGAATGAAGCTTCAGTTGATCAGATTTGCAAAGCGGCGACTTGGTCCTCTTTGCATACATTTACAAAATTTTACCGTTTTGATGTATTTGCTTTTTCGGAAGCAGTTTTTGATAGAAAAGTTCTTCAGGCAGCTGTTTCAGTTTGATTCTTCTGCTTTTGTTTTAAGTTTTTTTCTTTCAAAAATGAAATAAACTTATTTTTTTGGGTTGTGGATTAATTTTTTCAGCGGAATATGGCTGTTTTTATTTTTATTCCTTCCCTCTCTAGTGACTTGAGGGGAAGACTCCACATCTTGGGTATTGATATCCCATATGTCACTAGCTCATGGACTCTTGCCAATTACATGAAAGAAAACATAATTTATGTAAGAACTTACCTGATAAATTAATTTCTTTCATATTGGCAAGAGTCCATGAGGCCCACCCTTTTTATGGTGGTTATGATTTTTTTTGTATAAAGCACAATTATTTCCAAGTTTCCTTTGTTTATGCTTTCTACTCCTTTCTTTATCACCCCACTGCTTGGCTATTCATTAAACTGAATTGTGGGTGTGGTGAGGGGTGTATTTATAGGCATTTTGAGGTTTGGGAAACTTTGCCCCTTATGGTAGAATTGTATATCCCATATGTCACTAGCTCATGGACTCTTGCCAATATGAAAGAAATTAATTTATCAGGTAAGTTCTTACATAAATTATGTTTTTGCAGTTGGATCCAAGGTAAGTGCCTTTGCCTTCTAGGTATGGAAGGACAGCAGCACTTAACAGGTTAATCCTCATGTGGATCTATGCTGAGACTTAGTGATTCTTCCTCGTTAAGGATTCATTTTGGAGCTGTTGACAGGACAGATCTTTGACACTTTGTGTTTGACATAAAATAGAGATTTTTATACTGATCTCTAAGATTGCGGCTGAGCAGTTACATAATCAGGGATTTGCAGCTTCTGTAAATATTTTAACACAATGGAGGACTGGCTCTAAAAGGAAACCGTATTATGTACACATAGTAATATGTTCCACTATTTCCCTGCACGGTCTGTTACAATTATGGCTTATATTGTGTTACGAGCCCTGTATGTATTGGTTTTATTTCTTTCATGTAATTGGCAAGAGTCCATGAGCTAGTGACGTATGGGATATACAATCCTACCAGGAGAGGCAAAATTTCCCAAACCTCAAAATGCCTACAAATACACCCGTCACCACACCCACAATTCAGTTTTACAAACGTTGCCTCCTATGGAGGTGGTGAAGTAAGTTTGTGCTAGATTTCTACGTTGATATGCGCTTCTCAGCATTTTGAAGCCTGGTTCCTCTCAGAGTACAGTTAATGTCAGAGGGATGTAAAGGGAATATCACCTATTGAATGCAATGGTCTTCCTAACGGGGATCTATTTCATAGGTTCTCTGTTATCGGTCATAGAGATTCATCTCCTACCTCCCTTTTCAGATCGACGATATACTCTTATATACCATTACCTCTACTGATTTCCGTTTTAGTACTGGTTTGGCTATCTGCTATATATGGATGGGTGTCTTTTGGTAAGTATGTGTCATTTACTTAAGACACTCTCATCTATGGTTTGGCACTTTATATATAAAGTTCTAAATATATGTTTGTACTTGTATTTGCCATGATTCAGGTTTATCAGTATATTTCCTTTTTGCAGACTGACAGTTTCATATCTGGGAAATGCATTAAAAAAAAAAATATTTCCTACCTGAGGTTTTCAAATTGACTCTTTCTAAGTTGCGGGCTGTATTAGGCTTGCGAGAGCGCAAAATGCTATAATTTATTGCATCATTTTTGGCGCGAGACTTTTTAGGTGTGAAAATTAAGTTTGTTGATGCAAATTCGTCATTTCCGGCTTCTTAGTTGGTGCCGAGTCTTTCACGAGGTTGCGTCATCTATGATGCTCGAGTTTCGTTACGGACGTTTTTCAGTTTGTGGTGCGTCATACTTGGCGCCAAACATTTTTTCATTATTTAAGACCTCATTCCTTTTGCCTCTGGTCTTTTTTTCTATGTCAGAGGCCTATTCTGTTTGCATTTTTTCCCATTCCTGAAACTGTCATATAAGGAAATTGATAATTTTGCTTTATATGTTGTTTTTTCTTTTACATACTGCAAGATGTCTCAATCTGTTCCTGTCTCAGAATCTACTACTGGAATCCTGCTGCCTGATATTGGTTCTACCAAAGCTAAGTGCATCTGTTGTAAACTTGTGGTAACTGTTCCTCCAGCTGTGGTTTGTAATAGTTGTCATGATAAACTTTTACATGCAGAGAATGTTTCCATTAGTAGTAGTGCATTACCTGTTGCTGGTCCATCAACATCTAATGCTCAGGATATTCCTGTAAATTTAAGAGAATTCATTTCTGATTCCATTCAGAAGGCTTTGTCTGCCATTCCGCCTTCTATTAAACGTAAAATGTCTTTTAAAACTTCTCATAGAGTTGATGAATTTTCTAATGACCGACAACATACTGATTTATCTATCTCTGATGAGGATCTGTCTGATTCAGAGGATCCTGCCTCAAATATTGACACTGACAAATCCTCTTATTTATTTAAAATGGAGTATATTTGTTCTTTATTAAAAGAAGTGTTGATTGCATTAGATATGGAGGAGACTAGTCCTCTTGATACTAAAACTAGTAAACGTTTAAATTCGGTTTATAAACCTCATGTAGTTATTCCAGAGGTTTTTCCAGTTCCTGATGCTATTTCAGATATGATTTCAAAGAAATGGAATAGACTGGGTACTTCTTTTACTCCTCCTTCAAGGTTTAAAAAATTGTATCCTTTGCCTACTGATAGATTGGAGTTTTGAGAAAAAAATCCTCAAAGTTGATGGGGCCATCTCTACTCTTGCTAAACGTACTACTATTCCTATGGAAGATAGTACTTCTTTTAAAGATCCTTTAGATAGGAAGCTTGAATCTTATCTAAGGAAAGCTTATTTATGTTCAGGTCATCTTCTTAGGTCTGCTATTTCTTTGGCTGATGTTGCAGCTGCCTCAACTTTTTGGTTGGAAACTTTAGCGCAACAAGTATCAGATTATAATGTGTATAGCATTGTTAAATTAATTCAACATGCTAATAATTTCATTTGTGATGCCATTTTTTATATCATCAGAATTGATGTTAGATATATGTCTTTAGCTATTTTAGCTAGAAGAGCTTTATGGCTTAAATCTTGGAATGCAGATATGACTCCTAAATCGACATTGCTATCTCTTTTTTTTCGAAGGTAATAAATTATTTGGTTCTCAGTTGGATTCTATAATTTCAACTATCACTGGGGGAAAGGGAGCTTTTTTGCCTCAGGATAAAAAATCTAAGGGTAAATTTAAAGCTTCTAACCATTTTTGTTCCTTTCGACAAAATAAGGAACAGAAACCTAATCCTTCCCCTAAGGAATCTGTCTCCAATTGGAAGCCTTCCTCAATCTGGAATAAATCCAAGCCATTTAAGAGATCTAAACCAGCCCCCAAGTCCGCATGAAGGTGCGGCCCTCATTCCAGCTCAGCTGGTAGGGGGCAGATTAAAATTTTTCAAGGATGTTTGGATAGATTCAGTGCAAAATCATTGGATTCAGAACATTGTCTCTCAGGGGTACAGAATAGGTTTCAGAGTAAGACCGCCTGTGAGAATTTTTTTTCTCTCACGCATTCCAGTGAACCCAGAGAAAGCACAGGCTTTCCTGAAGTGTGTTTCAGACCTGGAGTTATCTGGGTTAATCGTGCCAGTTCCTTTTCAGGAACAGGGTCTGGGGTTTTATTCAAATCTGTTTATTGTCCCAAAGAAAGAAAATTCATTCAGACCAGTTCTGGATCTAAAAGTCTTGAATTGTTATGTAAGAGTACCAACATTCAAAATGGTGACTATAAGTACTATTCTGCCTTTTGTTCAGCAAGGTCATTATATGTCCACAATAGACTTACAGGATGCATATCTTCATATTCCGATTCATCCAGATCACTATCAGTTCCTGAGATTCTCTTTTCTAGACAAGCATTACCAATTTGTTGCTCTTCCTTTTGGCCTAGCGACAGCTCCAAGGATCTTTTCAAAGGTTCTCGGTGCCCTACACTCTGTAATCTCACACAAATCAACTAGTGTTGTTTATTCAAAGACATGGTTGGAGGATCAATTTACCAAAAAGTTCTTTGATTCCTCAGACAAGGGTAACCTTTTTAGGTTTCCAGATAGATTCAGTATCCATGACTTTGTCTCTAACAGACAAGAGACGTCTGAAATTGGTTGCAGCCTGTCGGAACCTTCAGTCTCAGTCATTCCCTTCAGTAGCTATGTGCATGGAGGTTTTAGGTCTCATTACTGCAGCATCGGACGCAATCCCCTTTGCTCGTTTTCACGAGACCTCTTAAGCTTTGTATGCTGAACCAATGGTGCAGGGATTATACAAGCATATCACAATTAATATCCTTAAATCCCAATGTTCGACTATCTCTGACTTGGTGGTTAGATCACCATTGTATAGTTCAAGGGGCCTCTTTTGTTCGTCCAACCTGGACTGTGATTACAACAGATGCGAGTCTTTCAGGTTGGGGAGCTGTCTGGGGATCTCTGACATCACAAGGGGTTTGGAAATCTCAAGAGGCGAGATTATCAATCAATATTTTGGAACTCCGTGCGATACTCAGAGCACTTCAGTTTTGGCCTCTATTAAAGAGAGAGACGTTTATTTGTTTTCAGAAAGACAATGTCACAACTGTGCCGTATGTCAATCATCAGGGTGGGACTCACAGTCCTCAGGCTATGAAAGAAGTATCCCAGATACTTGTTTGGGCAGAATCCAGCTCCTGTCTAATTTCTGCGGTCCATATCCCAGGTATAGACAATTGGGAAGCGGATTATCTCAGTCGTCAAACTTTACATCCGGGAGTGGGCTCTTCACCCAGATGTGTTTTTTCAAATTGTTCAGATGTGGGGGCTTCCAGAAATAGATCTGATGGCATCTCATCTAAACAAGAAACTTCCCAGGTACCTGTCCAGGTCCAGGGATCCTCAGGTGGAAGCAGTGGATGCATTGACACTTCCCTGGAGTTATCAACCTGCCTATATTTTTCCGCCTCTAGTTCTTCTTCCAAGAGTGATTTCCAAGATCATCATGGAGCAATCGTTTGTGCTGCTGGTGGCTCCAGCATGGACTCACAGGTTTTGGTATGCGTATCTTGTTCGGATGTCCAGTTGCCAACCTTTTCCACTTCCACTAAGACCAGACCTTCTATCTCAAGGTCCGTTTTTCCATCAGGATCTCAAATCATTAAATTTGAAGGTATGGAAATTGAATGCTTAGTGCTTAGTCATAGAGGTTTCTCTGACTCAGTGATTAATACTATGTTGCAGACTCGTAAATCTGTTTCTAGAAAGATTTATTATCGAGTTTGGAAGACAACATTTCATGGTGTTCTTCTCATAAATTCTCTTGGCATTCTTTTAGAATTCCTAGAATTTTACAGTTTCTTCAGGATGGTTTGGATAAGGATTTGTCTGCAAGTTCCTTGAAAGGACAAATCTCTTCTCTTTCTGTTTTATTCCACAGAAAAATTGCTAAACTCCCTGATATTCATTGTTTTGTACAGGCTTTGGTTCATATCAAGCCTGTCATTAAATCAATCTCTCCTCCTTGGAGTCTTAATTTGGTTTTGAAGGCTTTACAGGCTCCTCCGTTTGAGCCTATGCATTCTTTGGACATTAAATTGCTTTCTTGGAAAGTGTTGTTTCTTTTGGCCATCTCTTCTGCTAGAAGAGTTTCTGAATTATCTGCTCTTTCTTGTGATTCTCCTTTTCTGATTTTTCATCAGGATAAGGCAGTTTTGTGGACTTCTTTTAAATTCTTACCTAAGGTTGTGAATTCTAACAACATTAGTAGGGAAATTTTTGTCCCTTCTTTGTGTCCCCATTAAAATACTTTATTGGAAAGTGTTGTTTCTTTTGGCCATCTGTTCTGCTAGAAGAGTTTCTGAATTATCTGCTCTCTCTTGTGAATCTCCTTTTCTGATTTTTCATCAGGATAAGGCAGTTTTGTGGACTTCTTTTAAATTCTTACCTAAGGTTGTGAATTCTAACAACATTAATAGAGAAATTGTTGTCCCTTCCTTGTGTCCTAATCCTAAGAATTCTTTGGAGAGATCTTTACATTCTTTGGATGTGGTGAGAGCTCTGAAATATTATGTTAAAGCTACTAAAGATTTCAGGAAGACTTCTAGTCTATTTGTTATCTTTTCTGGTTCCAGGAAAGGTCAGAAGGCTTCTCTCGTTTCCATGGCTTCGTGGTTAAAGTTTTTGATTCTTCAAGCTTATTTGGAGTCGGGTCAAGCCGTGCCTCAGAGAATTACAGCTCATTTTACTAGATCAGTCTCCACTTCATGGGCTTTTAAGAATGAAGCTTCAGTTGATCAGATTTGCAAAGTAGCAACTTGGTCTTCTTTGCATACATTTACTAAATTCTACCATTTTGATGTGTTTGCCTCTTCGGAAACAGTTTTTGGTAGAAAAGTTCTTCAGGCAGCTGTTTCACTTTGATTCTTCTGCTTCTGATTTAAGTTTTTTTCCTTTCATTTATGAGAATAAACTTATATTTTGGGTTGTGGATTCATTTTTTTCAGTGAAAAATGGCTGTTTTTATTTTATCCCTCCCTCTCTAGTGACTCTTACGTGGAGTTCCACATCTTGGGTATTACTATCCGATATGTCACTAACTCATGGTCTCTTGCCAATTACATGAAAGAAAACATAATTTATGTAAGAACTTACCTGATAAATTTATTTCTTTTCATATCGGCAAGAGTCCATGAGGCCCACCCTTTTTATGGTGGTTATGATTTTTTTGTATAAAGCACAATTATTTCCAAATTCCTTTGTTAATGCTTTTTACTCCTTTCACCCCACTACTTGGCTATTCATTAAACTGAATTGTGGTTGTGGAGAGGGGTGTATTTATAGGCGTTTTGAGGTTTCGGAAACTTTGCCTCGCCTGGTAGGATTGTATATCCCATACGTCACTAGCTCATGGACTCTTGCCAATATGAAAGAAATTTATTTATCAGGTAAGTTCTTATATACAGTAAATTATGTTTTTTTGTTTAGTTTTTTTTTTTTTGCATTGCAAACTACTTTTAAAAGGAATGTCTTGTGGGTTTGATGTTTTAAGTCATCCACAGTCTCTTCATTTTGGTTTTGGGTAATGTTGTTGTTGATTATCACTTAGATTATGAAGAAACTAGTTTACTCTTTAAAAATATATATTTTGTAAACCTTTGTTAGTTCATATCTGAGCGATATAGACCTCCCCTCCCTGTCGCGGAAGACTCTGAATTTCTAGATTCCCCAATAACTGTAGAGGAACTTTTTAACGCCATTAAAAACTGCCCAGGGGGTAAGAGCCCAGGCCCCAACGGATTTTCCTCAGCCTACTACAAAAGGTTCAAGGAGATTTTAGCGGACCCACTCCTTAACCTGTTTAATGGTCTTCGAGAGGATCCCTCTTTATCTCGCGTCCTCCTAGAAGCGCACATTACGGTGATCCCTAAGCCGGGAAAAACTCCAGACTATCCTGGTCACTTTCGGCCTATTTCCCTGATCAATTCGGACATGAAGCTTTTAGCAAAAATTTTGGCTACTAGACTCAACAAATTCTTACCAGATCTGATCTGTAATTACCAGGTAGGATTTGTTCCTGGTCGTGAGGCCAGGGACAACACTATCAAGGTCTCACAATTAATCAATCATGCCAGAGTCACAGGTCTCCCGTTAGTGCTCTTCTCCACAGACGCGGAGAAGGCCTTTGATAGGGTGAGTTGGATCTTCTTGCGTCCGGTCCTGGAGAGGCTGGGATTTGGTCGGGCCTTTGTACACTCAGTTTTGGCGCTCTATTCTAACCCTAACGCTAAAATAAGAGTTAACGGTACCCTATCGTAGTCTTTCAACATCAGAAATGGCACCAGACAGGGTTGTCCCCTGTCCCCCCTACTCTTTGCCCTGTCTATAGAGGTCCTGGCTCATAAGGTGCGAATTAATCAGCATATTAAGGGTATAAAGGTGGAAGACACTGAGCACAAACAAGCGCTTTACGCAGACGACGTCTTATACACCTTAATTAATGCTTCGGAATCTCTCCCGGTACTCCTAGATGTACTCAAAGAATATGGTAAAGCCTCAAATTTCTCCCTCAATCTGAGTAAATCTGAACTTTTAAACATTAACACTTGTCCTAGAATAATTACAAACCCTACAACATAAGTATAAGATCACCTTAGCTACGAATAAATTAAAATACCTTGGAATCTTTTTAACATCTGACCCCTCAGATCTATTCAAATACAACTATATTCCTCTCAAAAACGATATAGCTGCAGACCTCTCCTCCTGGAAAAATAAATATATATCTTGGCTAGGCAGAATAGGAGTTATTAAGATGAATATCTTGCCCCGAATTCTATACCTCTTCCAGACATTACCTATAACTCTACCTAGGGGATACATCACTCAGTTGCAGAAACTCATTGAACAATATATATGGGCTAACACTAAACCTAGAATCCTGAGGCGCAATATGTACCTGCCAAGAGATAGAGGGGGACTCGGCCTACCAGATATTTCTCTTTACAAAAGGGCTATAGGTCTGCAAAGGATAGTCGAATGGGCACAAAATGCAAAGCATGGATAGATTTAGACAGACAGATCCTTAAAATAAATAATGTGAGTACACTTGCGTGGCTGCCACCTACACAGCGTCCTAGCATAGTTAACAAATATCACTTACTAGAAGAAACACTTAACACCTGGGACTCGGCTATTGCGACCACAACTCACATCTCCTCACGGCATTCTCCCCTAACGCCAATTCTTGAAAATCCTGAGATTCCATACCATAAAGTGGGATATTTGAAAATCACACCTTACAAAATAAAAGAGGGCTCGGTCTTTGGGGTGGTGGATAATGGGAAAGTAGCCCCGCAGGCTTCACTGAGGGACTTTCAACCTAAGATTTTTTCCTCCTGGTTACACTACAACCAACTGATACACTTTATTTCTAGCCATAAACATAAACAGGGATTAGGTAGATCACTTACCCCTTTTGAGAAACTCAACAAGTGGGAGAAGCCACAACAAGACATTTAATCTCCCTCCTATATAAGATAGCAGCCTTACAAGGGACTGACACACTCATTTGCTATACGTGCTGTTTGTGTATATCAGCAGTCTCCATGATTGGATAACATGTCACATAATGCCTAATGGCAGGAACTTGCTAGTCACTCCAGAGGAAATTGGTGCAGTATAAAATAGTTTTACAAATAACTTTATGCAGTGCAGAGCCACCCCTCAAGTACACTTTTTATTCATGGGTTAAGTGTACCTTAAATGAATGGCATAGACTTTTTTCAGGATTTGATGTAAAGATAAACATTGCATTTGTCCTTGTTTATTTAGTAAATAATGTATATATGTATGTATGTGTATATATATATTCCAATAGTTTAGTCAGACCAGCTCTAAGGGTACCTGATATAGTCTATATTTAAAGATAGGATTACCTATGACTACTAATATATGAGTCAAGGGTGCAAGGTGGAATCAAAAAAGTTACAATTACTCAAAAGGACAGTAGGAAATTATAAGATAAGATAAAAGGTCAGAAAAGTACAAGGATTCCATGGCCAGCACTATCCTATTCTAATACAATCTGTACTGGGAAAGCATAGCACCAAAGAGATATACAAAACCAGGTACACAGCAATGATTCACACATACACATGTCCAATTACAAAGCAAAACTCATTTATTGATCACCTACATATAGAGAAAGAAAGGCATACTGGTAATACCCTGAATACATATAGAATATAAAAATAATTAAAACAGACCTATGGCCATAGGGGAAAACTGGATGTCTATATAATTATACCATCACAAAATGAATGGATGTCAGTATCATGTAGAAAATGTCATAAATGACATGACATTCAATAACGGTATAAAAATTACAGACAAAATTGGTAAGAGACAGATATAGTAGTGTGCCTGTGGTTTATATATATCTGTTAGCAGACAATGCAATTAGCAGCATGGCATAAACAATAAGATTAAATGCAATCATTAGTGAGTTCAGGCAGTGCATGCATATGAATAACTGTTAGTGCATATCAAAGTGGCATATGTATAGTTGTTAATGAATCAATGCAATCCAAGCATCCAGAAATCACATCAATATATTTACCATATTGGTTTCTGCCCTGATATAATGTTAGAATGAAAGTGACAGATTCTCTATAGAGGGAGGAGAAAAAAACTAACCAGGTCTCCCATACAACGGGTATAAATTTCTGGGAGGAAGTAATTTTCAGCAGCACTGTTATGTCATGAAGAAGCCGCACCGGAACTTCCTGGCGGCAAAACACGTGTAACTTGTTTCAAACACCACTCGGGGTGGCTTGCCCGAGTTAACAGAGGATCTGTTGTGCTTTGACCGGGTCCTGGAAAAGGGAAATGGAGACAGCTGCAGCACCAAAGCGGTTTGGAAAGTGACGACTATTGCAACGGAGGTCACGCAGAAGCATAACGAATCGGTATCACATAGCCCAGGAGGTGGTGAGAGTGTATATGCGACCCTTAGATGGAAGTATATCTTTCAGTAGGATTATCCCTAAATACCGATGATTGTGAACCTACATACGAAATGCTATATATATGACCGTATTTGCATAAACTGCTTTCTAACAACCTACAGCTATTTGTAACTGCAGAACTGTGCCCTGAGGGAGCTAAACGACATATGCATGAACTGCTTTGACTAACATATGGCTTTGTCTGCACTCATTATATTTGCATGAACTGCTGAACTGCGTATATCCATATTGCTTCTTTTCAATCCAATAACAACAGGGCAATATGACAAATTGTCTTAATGCAAGGATGCTTGGATTGCATTGATTCATTAACAACTATACATATGCCACTTTGATATGCACTAACAGTTATTCATATGCATGCACTGCCTGAACTCACTAATGATTGCATTTAATCTTATTGTTTATGCCATGCTGCTAATTGCATTGTCTGCTAACAGATATATATAAACCACAGGCACACTACTATATCTGTCTCTTACCAATTTTGTCTGTAATTTTTATACCGTTATTGAATGTCATGTCATTTATGACATTTTCTGCATGATACTGACATCCATTAATTTTGTGATGGTATAACTATATAGACATCCAGTTTTCCCCTATGGCCATAGGTCTGTTTTAATTATTTTTATATTCTATATGTATTCAGGGTATTACCAGTATGCCTTTCTTTCTCTATATGTAGGTGATCAATAAATGAGTTTTGCTTTGTAATTGGACATGTGCATGTGTGAATCATTGCTGTGTACCTGGTTTTGTATATCTCTTTGGTGCTATGCTTTCCCAGTACAGATTGTATTAGAATAGGATAGTGCTGGCCATGGAATCCTTGTACTTTTCTGACCTTTTATCTTATCTTATAATTTCCTACTGTCCTTTTGAGTAAATATATATATATATATGGAAAAGAGTGTGTGTCTGCGCCTCTCTTAAGTGGACTATATGAATAAAAAAGTATATGGGGTGGCGACTCCCCTATCCCAAAACACTTACTGCTAGGAACCTCAATCACTATGAGGTAAGTAGTCACCAAAAATAGTTGGCCTCCGTAATTGGCTGCGATATCCAAACTCTCCAAATGGTCAGTCAGGAGTGCCCAGGTGAATCGATCAGCTGTGTTTAGCAATAAAGTAGAGATGCGGACCTCCCACTGTATATCTGTGGTGAAACCAATGCTGTTGCTGCAGATTTCCAGAAGCTGTTCCTTGTCAGGGCCGCTGATAAGAGGGATGTAAAACCGTGTATCCCTTGCTACGTCAGCCAAGCACCAGGATCTCCCTCCTCCTCGCTCCTCCTTCCTGCTCAGAAGCCACCTAACCTGCAGAGCTTCATTACTTCATTCATTCATTTGTAATGAAGCTCTGCAGGTTAGGTGGCTTCTGAGCAGGAAGGAGGGGCGAGGAGGAGGGAGATCTTGGTGCTTGGCTGACGTAGCAAGGGAAACACGGTTTTACATCCCTCTTATCAGCGGCCCTAACAAGGAACAGCTTCTGGAAATCTGCAGCAACAGCATTGGTTTCACCACAGAGATACAGTGGGAGGTCCGCATCTCTACTTTATTGCTAAACACAGCTGATCGATTCACCTGGGCACTCTTGACTGACCATTTGGAGAGTTTGGATATCACAGCCAATTACGGAGGCCAGCTATTTTTTGGTGACTACTTACCTCATAGTGATTGAGGTTCTTAGAAGTAAGTATTTTGGGATAGGGGAGTCGCTACCCCATACACTTTTCTATTCATATAGTCCACTTAAGAGAGGCGCAGACACACATTCTTTTCCATATATGCACCGTGAAGACAACTTGGGAGTCTACACACAATTTTTTCTGCAGCCCCTCTTTTTCTAGAGTTTATATCTAACCGACTAATATACTTAATTTGTATATATACATATACATAATTTGTTCATATAGTATACTAGATAGCGCGATTGTCAAATCTTTTGTACTTATATATATAAAAATACTGTGTTGATGAAGGAGGGCACTCACAGGACTTTTTAGAATCAGAAGACAGTGTAAATTTATTTTCCAAATGAGTAATAACATTAAATTGAATGTCGAAGTTCAATATGTCGATATTCAATTTAATGTTATTACGCTTTTGGAAAATAAATTTGCACTGTCTTCTGATTCTAAAAATTCCTGTGAGTGCCCTCCTTCATCAACAAAGTATTACATAGTCCCTAAGAGGCACCCAGGCGCTGATTACATTCGTGTGGAAGGCGTGCTGGGCCACCGGCTAAGTTTTATTTATTTATATATAGTATATATATATATATATATATATATATATATACATATAGTATTTACTTAAAATGTTTTTAGCATAATGTTTCTAATAGCTCTGTTAATCTAAAATAAGATTTTATCTTCCTTGAAATCACTATGATGTTTTATGATGTCAATTGTTTTAGGTGGTGAGAAGCACACAGGTGGAGGTAGAGAGTCAGGAAGTGATTCATGGAAACATTATATGAGACGATCTACCTGGTAAGCGTCAACTTTGGAACTGAATTTGTATATCTTAGTGTTCAATTACTTAATCCAATTAGAAACATATATTTACATTCCCAATATCTTTTATTATGTTTGCATGCACATAATGTAAAAATGTGTCTCTATAGTGGTTAAAAGGGCAGAGGATGTGCCAGAGAAGGACACACTAAAAGTAAGGTTAGAGAGGTAGGAGAAGAACCACAAACGGGCATATACAGTACCAAAGGACTGGATGGTTTGTTGCAAGATAGTATCAAAGGTTGCAGACTGCTAAAGAAAGATTGATATAGAAAAATGGCCTTGAGATTTTTCTGTAAGGTCATTAGTAACGTTAATGATTGTAGTCCCTGTGGAGTGTTGGGTACAAAATCCAGATTGCAGTTGATCAAGGAGTTGTATGTTAGGAAATGTAATAGATGTGTATATACTAGTTTTTCTAGAAGTTAGAGGCTAGGTTGAGTATGAAAATAGTGTGGGTGGTAGTTGAAGGAGGTAGTTGTAGGGGGGGTTGGATCCGAGGATAGGTTTGACTAAAGCATGTTTAAGGGATGAGGGAAATATACCAATGTTGAGGTAAAGATTAAAAATGTTAGGAGTAAGAGTAGGGACATATAGTGGAAGAAAACAGATAGGTAAAAAGGTGATATAAGAGCAGAATTTTAATTCTCAGTAAAAGGGGCAAAAGAAGTTGAATTAGTAGACATTGATGTCTTTTGAGCAATTGAGGAGGATGGAGTTTGCTGATGTGGTGAGAGATTATTTCATTTCTGATGGAGTCTATTTTGTTGTTGAAGTGGTTAGCAAAATCATGGACTACGAGAGAAGAGATAATAGGAGGTGGGGGGGGGTGGTAAGGGAATTAAATGAAGAGAACATATGTTTTGGGTTTGAAGAAAAAGAAGAGAATAGAGTAGGAAAGTAATCCTGCTTTGATTATTAAGATTGCAAGATAAACTTTTAGTTAAGAAAGTAAAAAAACAGCAAGACCAGTGTCGTTCAGCATTGCAGGAGCATTTGCGTAGGTAGCGCATAAAAGGAGTATGCTGAGGATGAGTGCGTCATTTATGAGCTATGGTAGAAGGGGCCAAATTGTCTAGGAATGATCTGAGAGTGAAGTTATAGTGACTGACTGGTCAGGGCTGAAAAATAAGGAGATAGAAGAGAGCAGAGGTTTGAGAGGCTGAGAAGTTGCAGATTTTTTAACTTAATGCTTCTGTGGAATTTGGTGGGGGTTAATTGGTGGCAGAGTGTTGTGATGCTGCATGTGAGGAGATATTTCTGTGGTTTTAACTCTTTAGGCAGGATTGCAATGAGACATCCAAATACAAGTATTTATAAAAGTAAATATAAAAAGAAATATTCAATTTATATTTATGGCTTAGTCGAAAATTTGTGACTCAAGTTACCATGTTATATATTTTCTTTCTTTCTAATGACACGGTTTGAGTCCACGGATCATCATCAATTAATGTTGGGAATATCACTCCTGGCCAGCAGGAAGAGGCAAAGAGCAGCAGAGCTGTTAAGCATCACTTCCCTTCCCACACACCCCAGTCATTCTCTTTGCCTTAGGTGCAAGGAGGAGGTGAATGTTTAGGTGTCTGGTAATGATTCTTCTATCAAAAGTTTTTTATTTTGGAAATCTGAGCAAGCTTGCTCTGATCTTCCCTTATGTGCTGGGTGTAGCCGTACTCCACGTTAGTCTCTTCAGTAGGGCAGTGGTGGCTTTAAAGCAGTTAGGAACTTGTGGAGGAGGCTTCACTGTGTTTTGGTAACATGTTGCTGCCCTAGTATAGAAAGTATGAGTAGGTTTACGCTATCCTTTCTTTGGTTACAGGTCTCTGTGAGGAGTGGAATCCTCAAACTTTGTAAGTCGTCCTCCTGCCTGGACAACCAGACTGCAGGTAAGTGCCTTTTTGTCTTCTGGGGCTAGGAGGCTGGCACTGAAGCGGTTAAACACCCTGTCTGCTCTTAATGTGGGACAAATATTCTTATGAAGGGTAGGTAGGCAGTGTACAGGCACTTAATTTGCATGTGAATGGAGGTTTAGGGGTTAATCCACTTCATGGAAGGGGTTAACCATTTATGGAGTTCAAACTGTAACTTAAAATCGTTTTATTAACTATCAGAAGTTTTATGATTTATTCCTGGTACGCCTATGGTTCAGTTCCATGGGGAGGGGGTAATCTTATTTCCTCTGAGATAAGCGTAGAAAGTCTTAGGGGATAATTCCTTAATCTTGCCGGCTGCATGATTTAGGTACCGCTGTTTCTAGTTTTCTGTAAGTTGGCAGCCAGCCGGGGTCCCTTGTGTTTCTAATTATGTCAGGGACTGCTAGGAGAGCGTGGTTTTAGATGGCGCTATTCCTATGGGGCTGGAGACATGTCCCTCTGTTCGGAAGGCAGCAATGTCATTTTCACACTGGGTAAGCGTAGGTCTTTTCCAGTATATCATATGGCAGTGTTTTTTTGTTGCAGGAACTCCTCATGTATTTAGAGGAGATTTTAGTCATGTTTTTGATATTTTCGGCGGAGTGAAACGCTTCAAGCCATGACGAATTTTGGCCCCGCCCCCTTCTCGGAAGCGGAGCAGCACCATTTTAAAACCTTACCGGCTTTCTGTTTTGGGGCTCCGCATTGTTCTCCGGACTGAGAACGGAGCGGAGTCGTTGTGGATATTGCTAAGCGATGAGAGTTCCACTTAGTTCTCTCTTTCAACTTCTAAGCGCTGCAGTTGTAGATTATAAGCAGCTATAGTCAGCACATTAATGAGTAGCCCTGTATCAATAAAAATTAACATTAGGTCCCAGTATAAATCATTTGGACTGGGAACTCGGTTTAATAAAATTGTTGTTTATTATAAGAATTAATGTTTCGGTATTTTTAATGAGGTTTATTGGCTCTGGAGGTACAATCTGTTTTACAGCACATCTGTCCTTTATTATTAGATAAACTCTTTTAAAAAAATAAATAATTTCTTTGTTAGAGTCTTGCACATCTAAGAATATTTATTTTTTCTGTACCTCTGGTTTAGCAAATGCTATTGTTTGTACAGATTGGTTTGAACTTAATGTCTCCAAGGATGATGCTGTTAAGGCACTGCCACAGCTTTCTCCTTTAACGTCCCAAGCCTCTATGGTGTCACATGCAGTGCCCTGTGGTTCCTCTCAATCTCCTTGAGGAGTGTATTTGCATACAGAAATAGCAAGCTCAGGTATCATCTGTGGCTTAGTCTGTTTTTTCCTTTCCTACAGGGAAAATACAAGAGGACATTTAAAGCCTCAGATAAGAGGGTTTCTGCTCCACATGCTGCTACGCAGGTTTGTCTTCTTCTAAGCTAGTGAGGAGGATTCACTGGTAGTCTCTAAAGGCTGAAATCTCAGATACAGACAGTATAATTCCTTCATCTGTTACTGAAGTCGTATCCTTCAGTTGTATGCTTCAAGACCGTTTTATAATGTGCAGGAGGTTTTAGCTGATTGGACGACACCGATTCCCTATCGTTGTCTACCCTTCCGAGTTCTTGTAAACTTTATCGGTTCTATATTTTTTTTCCTCTGTGGATCTAGACGTGCTGTGAGATGTTCACAGGAACACTAACTCAGATGAGTTGTTTGACAGTCAAGCTAAAGCCTTAATTGTACGCCTACAGGCTAGGGGTTATAACAAAAAGCAACTGGATAATATCTATGATGAGGTTAAGAAATTAAGGCAGAGCGATTTGCTTATTGGTACAAAGAGAACTAATGATATTACACAAGATAAAGTTGTTTTTACAACTGAGTACTCTAGTCAATTCTATAAGGTGTGTTCTATACTTAGGAACACTTTAAACATATTGAAGGAGGACAGTGCTCTATCCAGTGTAATTGAAACTTGTAAGTTTGTTCCCAAGACACCTTTGACTTTATCCACTAAACTAGCTCCTAGTCTTGTATGCAAAGGCACTCCTAGCAACAGCAAATGGCTAAGGAGAAAAGGGACATATAGATGTGGTAATGGCACTTGCATTACTTGTGGTTTTTTGAGTGTTGTGATAAGTTCAAATGCACGGTAACAAATGAGGAATACTCCAGTAAATTTTATGCCAATTGTCGGAGTTCATTTGTGGTTTGTTTTCTTCAGTATGTTGGTCAGACCTCTAGAGAGTTGAGGTCCCGAGTAAGGGAACATGTCAGAGACACAAAGGATTTTGTCAAAGAATCTGCTATTGCCAGACACCATAACTTGTTCCATATGACAAATGTCTTCAATATGACAGTTAAAGTGATTGACAAATTAATCCCTCCCATAAGAGGTGGTGATAAGTACAAGCTGTTACAAAAACAGGAATTGTACTGGATTTATAAATTGCGAACCATTACCCCCACAGGGTTGAACCGAGAATGGGATATGAGCTATTTTATAGATTAGTGTTTTAGCTCTGTTTACAGTATTATTTGTTCACCTGTATGTAAATTGTCATGCTATATTTATTAATAGCAGTATTTCGTGGAACCAGTATTTGAAATATAACCTTCATGTATAGAGCCGATGTATCATAGTAATGTTTTCTAAGGAGTCCTTAATGTCCTAAATAAGGTCATGTCTATTGCTCAGTAAAACAGAAAAAATAAAATAGAATAAAATAAAACAAAATAAATGAAATAGTATAGGTTGAGGTAAATTCCTCTGATTTATTGATAAGTATTGTATTATCAACTACAGTTTTGAATATAAATTGCTCATTTCAAACATTTATTAACATACTTATGAATTATTATTTTTATTTCATTATTTATTCTCTTATTCTTTTTTTCTATAATAGACTAACATTGCATGTAATTATATAACATACTTAGTTTGAATTTTGGATTCTAACTTCATTTATATTTTTTCTTTAATAATAGCTCTTTTTTTTGTCCCATATATGTTTAATCTGTTGGGGGTTTAATTAATATATCCTTGTAATTTTTTATCAAATGTCATTTTGGGTATAGTTTCTCTTGTGTTTAGAATCCCTTTGAATGTGCTTGTGTTTTTGTTTGCTCTTAGTAATGTGTAATATATCTCTGCAGCTTGTACATATGTTTTTTTACTTGTGTCAGATGTTTTTAAGTTTTGATTACAGGCTAATCAGGTCCCTTTAAATATGGAGCCTGAGCAGTATCACATATCCCATGATTAAGTGCCTGGTGTGCCATGAAACTAGTCAGGAGTTTCCTGATATGTATCTGTATTTATCTGTATTTTAAAAAGTCAATAAAGGTTTCATTTTTTTCAGCCTTCTATCTGGTGCCTTTTGTAGTGCGGCTTCATCTTTTTTTCTTTTGATGCTTTTTGGCTGACTTGTTTGTCCACTGCAGCGTGCACCCCCTCCATTAGCCCAGTGGTTTGTTCCACTTCCTCATTCCATTTACAAGGAGCATTTAGGGAGCTGCAACGGCAAGACCGGTTTGTTTTTCTGGATATTGCTCCCTGTCTCACGTCCCTTTAAGGATTTCCTGTTGCTGTCTCTCGGAAATGCACGGTGCCCTTGGTAGAAGGGAGTTTTCTACTTTAACTCAGAGATCTTAGACCTCTGTGGAGGTAATCTAGCTTTCTTTTTGACATAGGAAGAATCTGGAGGTTTAGTTGTTCATTTAGAGCAACATCCAGCTTTTCTAGCCTTGACGTTACTAACCGCCGGGCTTTGTGGCTGAAACTTTGTCAAATGATTCCTCCAAATCCACACTTCTGGTGTTTCCTTTCAAGGATCAGATTTTGTTCGGCCTTGTTTTCTGGCATTGTAAGGGAGATTTGGTGTAGTAGTTTGATCCACTTCACCTGAGGCAGGAGGATGTGGGTTTGAACCCAGGTAAAGCTCCTGCTTTCCCATCCAAGAACGTTAAGAGTCTATGGGCCATTCTCCTTATCCTGCAGGGTCAGTCAGGACTTTTTTGACGTACAATTTAGGATTGCTCTCGAGGGCAGTTTTCTTTTTCTAAAATATCTACAATACAGGTGTGATAAGAGTAATCACTTGAACTGGATCAGGACCTTCCTCGCTGGGAGCGATAGTTCCTTTCCGGTTTGGAAGCGGAGTTTAGGCGCTTGCCTCAAATAACTCGGGAGTATCCTTCTCTTTTAGTTCCAAAGGAGTGAACAAAGGACCGGAAGGATTTATTGTTTTCATGAGAGGATCTTCTCAAGTCTGAGTTCCTTCATCCTAGACAGATTTTTAGGTCTTGCAGTATCTTCCTTCCTTTGAGAAAGTTCTCTTTAAGACATCCTGTCCAATCTTCTTTCCCAGGGTGGGGAAATGAATCGGACAAGAGTCCCTTGTTTCTTTTCCAGGGGTGATGAATTTGGGTTTACCGCAACTTTTTTCCTGATTACAACAGATTTATTCTGTTTTAGGAAGTTATGTGGGGCCAGGCCTGGTCAATACCTGGATGGGAGTCCGCTTGGGACTACCAGATGCAGTAGATTGATCTTACTAGATTCTCTATCTAGGATAAGGAGTTTAATTTCCTTTTCTCCAACATAGGTGTGTCCGGTCCACGGCGTCATCCTTACTTGTGGGATATTCTCTTCCCCAACAGGAAATGGCAAAGAGCCCAGCAAAGCTGGTCACATGATCCCTCCTAGGCTCCGCCTACCCCAGTCATTCTCTTTGCCGTTGTACAGGCAACATCTCCACGGAGATGGCTTAGAGTTTTTTAGTGTTTAACTGTAGTTTTTATTATTCAATCAAGAGTTTGTTATTTTAAAATAGTGCTGGTATGTACTATTTACTCTGAAACAGAAAAGAGATGAAGATTTCTGTTTGTATGAGGAAAATGATTTTAGCAACCGTTACTAAAATCCATGGCTGTTCCACACAGGACTGTTGAGAGGAATTAACTTCAGTTGGGGGAACAGTGAGCAGTCTCTTGCTGCTTGAGGTATGACACATTCTAACAAGACGATGTAATGCTGGAAGCTGTCATTTTCCCTATGGGATCCGGTAAGCCATGTTTATTAAGATAGTAAATAAGGGCTTCACAAGGGCTTATTAAGACTGTAGACTTTTTCTGGGCTAAATCGATTCATATATTACACATATTTAGCCTTGAGGAATCATTTAATCTGGGTATTTTGTTAAAATTATATCGGCAGGCACTGTTTTAGACACCTTATTCTTTAGGGGCTTTCCCTAATCATAGGCAGAGCCTCATTTTCGCGCCGGTATTGCGCACTTGTTTTTGAGAGGCATGACATGCAGTCGCATGTGTGAGGAGCTCTGATACATAGAAAAGACTTTCTGAAGGCGTCATTTGGTATCGTATTCCCCTTTGGGCTTGGTTGGGTCTCAGCAAAGCAGATACCAGGGACTGTAAAGGGGTTAAAGTTAAAAACGGCTCCGGTTCCGTTATTTTAAGGGTTAAAGCTTCCAAATTTGGTGTGCAATACTTTTAAGGCTTTAAGACACTGTGGTGAAATTTTGGTGAATTTTGAACAATTCCTTCATATTTTTTCGCAATTGCAGTAATAAAGTGTGTTCAGTTTAAGATTTAAAGTGACAGTAACGGTTTTATTTTAAAACGTTTTTTGTACTTTGTTATCAAGTTTATGCCTGTTTAACATGTCTGAACTACCAGATAGACTGTGTTCTGAATGTGGGGAAGCCAGGGTTCCTTCTCATTTAAATAAATGTGATTTATGTGACAATGAAAATGATGCCCAAGATGATTCCTCAAGTGAGGGGAGTAAGCATGGTACTGCATCATTCCCTCCTTCGTCTACACGAGTCTTGCCCACTCAGGAGGCCCCTAGTACATCTAGCGCGCCAATACTCCTTACTATGCAACAATTAACGGCTGTAATGGATAATTCTATCAAAAACATTTTAGCCAAAATGCCCACTTATCAGCGTAAGCGCGACTGCTCTGTTTTAGATACTGAAGAGCATGACGACGCTGATGATAATGGTTCTGATATGCCCCTACACCAGTCTGATGGGGCCAGGGAGGTTTTGTCTGAGGGAGAAATTTCAGATTCAGGGAAAATTTCTCAACAAGCTGAACCCGATGTGATTACATTTAAATTTAAGTTGGAACATCTCCGCGCTCTGCTTAAGGAGGTATTATCCACTCTGGATGATTGTGAGAATTTGATCATCCCAGAGAAACTATGTAAAATGGACAAGTTCCTAGAGGTCCCGGGGCTCCCAGAAGCTTTTCCTATACCCAAGCGGGTGGCGGACATTGTAAATAAAGAATGGGAAAGGCCCGGTATACCTTTCGTCCCTCCCCCCATATTTAAAAAATTGTTTCCTATGGTCGACCCCAGAAAGGACTTATGGCAGATAGTCCCCAAGGTCGAGGGAGCGGTTTCCACTTTAAACAAACGCACCACTATACCCATAGAAGATAGTTGTGCTTTCAAAGATCCTATGGATAAAAAATTAGAAGGTTTACTTAAAAAGATGTTTGTTCAGCAGGGTTACCTTCTACAACCAATTTCATGCATTGTCCCTGTCACTACAGCCGCGTGTTTCTGGTTCGATGAGCTAGTAAAGGCGGTCGATAGTGATTCTCCTCCTTATGAGGAGATTATGGACAGAATCCGTGCTCTCAAATTGGCTAATTCTTTCACCCTAGACGCCACTTTGCAATTGGCTAGGTTAGCGGCTAAGAATTCTGGGTTTGCTATTGTGGCGCGCAGAGCGCTTTGGTTGAAATCTTGGTCAGCTGATGCGTCTTCCAAGAACAAACTACTTAACATTCCTTTCAAGGGGAAAACGCTGTTTGGCCCTGACTTGAAAGAGATTATCTCTGATATCACTGGGGGTAAGGGCCACGCCCTTCCTCAGGATCGGTCTTTCAAGGCCAAAAATAAACCTAATTTTTGTCCCTTTCGCAGAAACGGACCAGCCCAAAGTGCTACGTCCTCTAAGCAAGAGGGTAATACTTCTCAAGCCAAGCCAGCCTGGAGACCAATGCAAGGCTGGAACAAGGGAAAGCAGGCCAAGAAACCTGCCACTGCTACCAAGACAGCATGAAATGTTGGCCCCCGATCCGGGACCGGATCTGGTGGGGGGCAGACTCTCTCTCTTCGCTCAGGCTTGGGCAAGAGATGTTCTGGATCCTTGGGCACTAGAAATAGTCTCCCAAGGTTATCTTCTGGAATTCAAGGGGCTTCCCCCAAGGGGGAGGTTCCACAGGTCTCAGTTGTCTTCAGACCACATAAAAAGACAGGCATTCTTACATTGTGTAGAAGACCTGTTAAAAACGGGAGTGATTCATCCTGTTCCATTAGGAGAACAAGGGATGGGGTTCTACTCCAATCTGTTCATAGTTCCCAAAAAAGAGGGAACGTTCAGACCAATCTTAGATCTCAAGATCCTAAACAAGTTTCTCAAGGTTCCATCGTTCAAAATGGAAACCATTCGAACAATTCTTCCTTCCATCCAGGAAGGTCAATTCATGACCACGGTGGATTTAAAGGATGCGTATCTACATATTCCTATCCACAAGGAACATCATCGGTTCCTAAGGTTCGCATTCCTGGACAAGCATTACCAGTTCGTGGCGCTTCCTTTCGGATTAGCCACTGCTCCAAGGATTTTCACAAAGGTACTAGGGTCCCTTCTAGCGGTGCTAAGACCAAGGGGCATTGCAGTAGTACCTTACTTGGACGACATTCTGATTCAAGCGTCGTCCCTTCCTCAAGCAAAGGCTCACACGGACATAGTCCTGGCCTTTCTCAGATCTCACGGATGGAAAGTGAACGTGGAAAAGAGTTCTCTATCTCCGTCGACAAGAGTTCCTTTCTTGGGAACAATAATAGACTCCTCAGAAATGAGGATTTTTCTGACAGAGGCCAGAAAAACAAAACTTCTAAACTCTTGTCGGATACTTCATTCCGTTCCTCTTCCTTCCATAGCGCAGTGCATGGAAGTGATAGGTTTGATGGTAGCGGCAATGGACATAGTTCCTTTTGCGCGCATTCATCTAAGACCATTACAACTGTGTATGCTCAGTCAGTGGAATGGGGACTATACAGACTTGTCTCCGAAGATACAAGTAAATCAGAGGACCAGAGACTCACTCCGTTGGTGGCTGTCCCTGGACAACCTGTCACAAGGGATGACCTTCCGCAGACCAGAGTGGGTCATTGTCACGACCGACGCCAGTCTGATGGGCTGGGGCGCGGTCTGGGGATCCCTGAAAGCTCAGGGTCTTTGGTCTCGGGAAGAATCTCTTCTACCGATAAATATTCTGGAACTGAGAGCGATATTCAATGCTCTCAAGGCTTGGCCTCAGCTAGCGAGGGCCAAGTTCATACGGTTTCAATCAGACAACATGACGACTGTTGCGTACATCAACCATCAGGGGGGAACAAGGAGTTCCCTGGCGATGGAAGAAGTGACCAAAATCATTCAATGGGCGGAGACTCGCTCCTGCCACCTGTCTGCAATCCACATCCCAGGAGTGGAAAATTGGGAAGCGGATTTTCTGAGTCGTCAGACATTGCATCCGGGGGAGTGGGAACTTCATCCGGAAATCTTTGCCCAAATCACTCAACTGTGGGGCATTCCAGACATGGATCTGATGGCCTCTCGTCAGAACTTCAAGGTTCCTTGCTACGGGTCCAGATCCAGGGATCCCAAGGCGACTCTAGTAGATGCACTAGTAGCACCTTGGACCTTCAAACTAGCTTATGTATTCCCGCCGTTTCCTCTCATCCCCAGGCTGGTAGCCAGGATCAATCAGGAGAGGGCGTCGGTGATCTTGATAGCTCCTGCGTGGCCACGCAGGACTTGGTATGCAGATCTGGTGACTATGTCATCGGCTCCACCATGGAAGCTACCTTTGAGACGAGACCTTCTTGTTCAGGGTCCGTTCGAACATCCGAATCTGGTCTCACTCCAGCTGACTGCTTGGAGATTGAACGCTTGATCTTATCAAAGCGAGGGTTCTCAGATTCTGTTATTGATACTCTTGTTCAGGCCAGAAAGCCTGTAACTAGAAAAATTTACCACAAAATATGGAAAAAATATATCTGTTGGTGTGAATCTAAAGGATTCCCTTGGGACAAGGTTAAGATTCCTAGGATTCTATCCTTTCTTCAAGAAGGATTGGAGAAAGGATTATCTGCAAGTTCCTTGAAGGGACAGATTTCTGCCTTGTCTGTGTTACTTCACAAAAAGCTGGCGGCTGTGCCAGATGTTCAAACCTTTGTTCAGGCTCTGGTTAAAATCAAGCCTGTTTACAAACCTTTGACTCCTCCTTGGAGTCTCAATTTAGTTCTTTCAGTTCTTCAGGGGGTTCCGTTTGAACCCTTACATTCCGTTGATATTAAGTTATTATCTTGGAAAGTTTTGTTTTTGGTTGCAATTTCTTCTGCTAGAAGAGTTTCAGAATTATCTGCTCTGCAGTGTTCTCCTCCTTATCTGGTGTTCCATGCAGATAAGGTGGTTTTACGTACTAAACCTGGTTTTCTTCCAAAAGTTGTTTCTAACAAAAACATTAACCAGGAGATAGTCGTGCCTTCTCTGTGTCCGAAACCAGTTTCGAAGAAGGAACGTTTGTTGCACAATTTGGATGTTGTTCGCGCTCTAAAATTCTATTTAGATGCTACAAAGGATTTTAGACAAACATCTTCTTTGTTTGTTGTTTATTCTGGTAAAAGGAGAGGTCAAAAAGCAACTTCTACCTCTCTCTCTTTTTGGATTAAAAGCATCATCAGATTGGCTTACGAGACTGCCGGACGGCAGCCTCCTGAAAGAATCACAGCTCATTCCACTAGGGCTGTGGCTTCCACATGGGCCTTCAAGAACGAGGCTTCTGTTGATCAGATATGTAGGGCAGCGACTTGGTCTTCACTGCACACTTTTACCAAATTTTACAAGTTTGATACTTTTGCTTCTTCTGAGGCTATTTTTGGGAGAAAGGTTTTGCAAGCCGTGGTGCCTTCCATTTAGGTGACCTGATTTGCTCCCTCCCTTCATCCGTGTCCTAAAGCTTTGGTATTGGTTCCCACAAGTAAGGATGACGCCGTGGACCGGACACACCTATGTTGGAGAAAACAGAATTTATGTTTACCTGATAAATTACTTTCTCCAACGGTGTGTCCGGTCCACGGCCCGCCCTGGTTTTTTAATCAGGTCTGATAATTTATTTTCTTTAACTACAGTCACCACGGTATCATATGGTTTCTCCTATGCAAATATTCCTCCTTAACGTCGGTCGAATGACTGGGGTAGGCGGAGCCTAGGAGGGATCATGTGACCAGCTTTGCTGGGCTCTTTGCCATTTCCTGTTGGGGAAGAGAATATCCCACAAGTAAGGATGACGCCGTGGACCGGACACACCGTTGGAGAAAGTAATTTATCAGGTAAACATAAATTCTGTTTTTCTCTCTCTGCAGTGTCTGTCTGTCCAACAGCAAGTGCTGGTGATCCAGTACATAGTTTATCCATCTTGCATCCAGTAGGTTTGGAGTTTGGATCTAGCTGCAGTTGACTTTACCTTCACTTTCAGTGACTCAAGGTAGGAGGATATTGGTCTGTCGTTTATCAAGGACATCATTCCCTTTTAATAATTCCATAGAATGTAGATCATTCGGATATGTCTCCATAGAAAGATCTAGATCAGTCGTCGAAAGACTTCTCCCGAGATGGTTTCGGGAGTACCTGTATCAGGGCACGTGCTTCTAGAGACATTCTTGGGTTATGTGTCCTCGGACTTTATCCTGCTGAGCTGGTGACACAGTATGGGTCTGTTTAAGGCGCTGGACTTTTGAATAAGTGTCTGCTCTCCTTTTTAACATCTTGGAGTTGAGAGCGTGTTTAATGTGCTGATGAATCGGCTTCTGTGGTGCTCGCTTCGGCAGCACATATACTAAAATTGGAACAATACAGAGAAGATTAGCATGGCCTTCTTTGGTTCCAGTCGCTTTATGTCACCTTAATGGTTTTCATCTAACATCCGGAGGAACTCTGATCATGTAGGAGGTGACTTGTTTTGTTTAGTGGGCGTAAGCTCACAATTGTTCTCTCTCTACCTTCCACTTTCCTGGAGTGGAAACTTCAGCTGGTTGTGTTCTCCTCCCTGTCAGCTCTGATAGTTGCTTGGGCGGTTCCTTTGGAATTCAGACTAATATCCTGTTCTCTCCGTTTGCTCTCTACCAAGAGGCGTTACTCATATCAAATAGGAGAGAGTATTGGGGATTCTTTTAGCTCCTACATGGCCTCGCAGGATCTGGTATGCAGATGTAGTAGAGATGTCATCCCTAACTCTGTGGAGGCTTCTTCTCAGGGAGGACCTTCTACTTCAGGGGCCCTTCCTTCATTCGACTCTCGCTTCTCTGAAGCTAACTGTTTGGGGACTGAACGCTTGATTTTTTCCAGGCATGGTTTTTCTGAGTCGGTTTTTGAGTCCTTGGTTCAGCCTCGCAAGCCTGTTACTAGGTGGATTTACCATAAGAGATGGCGTCAATATCTTATTGGTGTGAATCTAAAGGATATTCCTGGAGGGAGGTCATGATCCCAAGGAATTGTCTTTCTCCAGGAAGGCCTTGAGAAAGGGTTATCTGTCTGCACCCTCATGGGTTAGATCTCTGCTCTTTCCATTTCTTTTACAAGATATGACGAGTCCACGGATTTCATCCTTACTTATGGGATATCGCCTCCTGGTCAGCAGGAGGAGGCAAAGAGCTCCACAGCAGAGCTGCATAAATAGCTCCTCCCTAAAGTGAGGTGTTTAGTTTAGATTCTTCAATCAAGAGTTTTTTATTTTTAAATGGTGCCAATGTGTACTGTTTTACTATAGAGCAGCCTCTGCAGTTATACCCTTAGGGCTATGGGAACTGGTGGGGTTTTAGCCTTGCTGCGCCTCCCATTATTGTGCTGCTCTGATGTGCTGGTCTTAGAGAAATTTAACTAAGACCCCTCTATCTTCACAGGAACTCAGGAGGAAGAGTGGACCTCTTGACACTGAGTTTTCATGCTGTTCCTCAGCATGGAGGTAGGTGCAGTTTTGTTTTACTTCTGGGGCTCTGCAGCATATCCCAGATTTAACTGTACTTTATTTTTGCTATCAGGGGCTACGTGTAATAAGGGCTTCCCTGCTACAATATGTTATTCCTCATCTAGGTACAAGAGTATGAGATCTAACATACGTTTATTCCCCCAACGTTCTGAGAGAGACTAAGAAGTGTTGGGGTATGATGGTGCTAGACACTGTATAATATGTGGGCAGTTCTGGTTGCGGTGACAATATGGGCTTATAAGGCTGAGGCTGGGGTACACTACCGGAGGTCATGTTTTTTAACTTTATTAAGGCTCCGGTAAATGGCGGTTCTCAGTTTGTTTTTTGATGCATTTATGTTTATGCCCACGATGGGCGGGGCTTGATGTTCGTGCGCTTCCGCGCAGTTACTTTCTCCATTAGTTCCGTCTGGCAGCGTTCCTCACGGCCCCTAAGATCGCTTTTTGTGAGAGTTTACAAGTGACCTTAGAAACGCCGTACGAGGGGTGATAGGGTCAAGCACGGGGAGGCAGGCAGGAGCCACAGCAGAGCTGCGGCAAGGTGTCTGTTGTTTTAAAAAAAAATTGGCCAGTTAGTCTAACGACACAGGGAGTGTTAAGTTAATTAAGAGCTTCTCTCTGTTTTTTGCCTATAAAGAGGGTTAGCGCAGAGGGAGTATTTAAAGACACAGTACTATAGTCTTTATTTGTATTACTGATTCTGTGACTCGACCAAGTTTGCTTGTGTTTTTCTGTTATCACAGTTTGTTAACATGGATGACATTGAACAAAGTACATGTCCCATGTGTTTAGATGCCATTGTGAAAACCCCTGTTACACTTTGTCCCACATGTATTGAGAGGGCTTTTGCAGTGTAAAGAACAAATTTTCTTTAATAAAGATATATCTAATGAATGTCCTCAGACTGATGAAATTCAGGGTATGCCACATCTTTCTCCCCAAGCGTCACAGCCTTTAACGCCCGCACAGGGGACGCCATGTTCTTCAATGGCGTCTGCTTCATTTACTCTGCAGGATATGGCTGCAGTTATGTCATCCACTCTTACAGAAGTTTCTCTTGTTAAGTGTATCCAGTCCACGGATCATCCATTACTTATGGGATATATTCTCCTTCCCAACAGGAAGTTGCAAGAGTCCACCCACAGCAAAGCTGCTATATAGCTCCTCCCCTAACTGCCATTACCAGTCATTCTCTTGCAAGTCTCAACATAGATAGGAGGTCGTGAGAGTCTGTGGTTTTTTATACTTAGTTTATTTCTTCAATCAAAAGTTTGTTATTTTTAAATGGCACCGGAGTGTGCTGTTTATCTCAGGCAGTATTTGGAAGAAGAATCTGCCTGCGTTTTTCTATGATCTTAGCAGACGTAACTAAGATCCAGTTGCTGTTCTCACACATTCTGAGGAGTAAGGTACTTCAGAGGGGGAATGGCGTGCAGGTTTTCCTGCAAATAAGGTATGTGCAGTAAAATATTTTTCTAAGGAATGGAATTGACTAAGAAAATACTGCTGATACCGAAGTAATGTAAGTACAGCCTTTAAATGCAGTGAAAGCGACTGGTACCAGGCTGATTGATAGAGATATATGCTAAGGTATGTGCAGTAATATATTTTTCTAAGGAATGGAATTGACTAAGAAAATACTGCTGATACCGAAGTAATGTAAGTAAAGCCTTAAATGCAGTGATAGCGACTGGATCAGGCTTATTAATAGACATACATACTCTTATAAGAATGTGTTTTAAAACGTTTGCTGGCATGTTTAATCGTTTTTTTAACATATGTTTGGTGATAAAACTTATTGGGGCCTAATTTTTCCACATGGCTGGCTTAAATTTTGCATAGAAACAGTTATAGGGAAGGTAATCCACAGCTCAGCTGTGGCAGTTTTGTTGTGTCTGTTTAAAAAAATGTCGTTTTTTTTTTTTATCTGTTTTTTGCATTAAGGGGTTAATCATCCATTTGCAAGTGGGTGCAATGCTCTGTTAACTTATTACATGTACTGTAAAAATTTCGTTTGATTTACTGCCTTTTTTCACTGTTTTTCAAATTTTGACAAAAAATTTTTCTCTTAAAGGCACAGTAACGTTTGTTATATTTGCTTGATAACTTGATTTAAAGTGTTTTCCAAGCTTACTAGTCTCTTTATTAGTTCTAACATGTCTAACATAGAGGAGGCTCTGTGTTTATTATGTTTAAAGCCATGGTGGAACCCCATTTTAGAATGTGTACCAGATGTACTGATTTCATGTTAAACAATAAAGATCATTTTTTGTATTTAAAAACATTATCACCAGAGGATTCTGTCGAGGGGGAAGTTATGCCGACTAACTCTCCCCACGTGTCAGACCCTTTGACTCCCGCTTTAGGGACTCACGCTCAAATGGCGCCAAGTACATCAAGGGCACCCATAGCGTTTATTTTACCAGAGGATTCTGTCGAGGGGGAAGTTATGCCGACTAACTCTCCCCACGTGTCAGACCCTTTGACTCCCGCTCCAGGGACTCACGCTCAAATGGCGCCAAGTATATCAATGGCGCCCATAGCGTTTA